>NC_056743.1:301969585-302267085 GCF_019279795.1 Protopterus annectens
AAAACCGAATTCTTTCCTAAGGAAAGAATTTGGTTGTCCGTTCCTGTCACTTCACTGTTTTCAGCTCTGCGGTGGAAAGTTATGGGTCAGGTTCAGGTAAGTGTGCGATTGCGTGGATGTGAGGGTTAGGGCAGTTTAGGTGAGTTAGGGTTAGGGCGCGGGTCAGGTAAGTGTGCGAATGTGTGGACGTGAGGGTTAGTGTGGGGTAGGTGAGTTAGGGTTAGGGCTCGGATGAGGTGTGTGTGCGATAGTGACTGACCTTAGGGTTAGGGTTTGGGTTGAGGTAAGTGGGTAGATAGTGGTGTATGTACAGTTTAGTGTAGGTTTAGATGTACGATTTTAGGTGTATGTGTGTGGATTGCTGTTTGTTTGGTGTGTTTGTGTTGTGTGTATGTGTTTTGGAACAGCAAATTTTTTCCCTAGGAAAAAATTTGCTGTTCTGAATTTTCGATGTTATCAGTTTTCGGTTACTAGGGGTCGATATCAGAACATTCGAAGTTCTGAAACTTCGATGTTCTAATATAGATCCGGTTTATTGACTGGTGGCTGCGATTGTAATATTATTGTAAAATTAGAAGGAGAAAAAAAATTATGCATATACCAAGCATGATAAATGTGGAGAGAAATAAGGATGTTGTAAAATACTTGGGACAACCCAAAACATTTGTTTTTATGGAAAAGAAGGACATTTGATAAGCAACTGTGACAAAAGAAAATGCTATATTTGTGGGAAAATGGGACATGATGCAAAAATATAAATTGAAGTTATAAATGTAACAGAATTGAACATTTACGGATGGACAGCAAAAATGAACATAAGAGAAAGGAAAAAGAAAGAGAAGAAAATTAATGAAATAGAAGAAAAATTAGATGAGGAAGAATAATAAAGAGGACATAGAAGAAGGTTCTGAAAAAAGTGATGAAGACATAAATTGGGAGATAGTACAAGGAAAAAAAAAGAATTCTGTTGGTAAAAGCATAAAAGACAGAAAAAAAATGAAAGGGATAAGTATGAAAGAAAAAAGAAAGGAAATGAATGAAAAGAATAAATGCAGCTAATGATTGGGAGTTGGTATAATGGGTAAGGGTCTTCACAGGGTTTACTATTGAAATTCTGAAACTGCATTCATTGACCAGTCACAATGGTTAAACCAAAATACTGAATTCAGTACTTCGAAACAGCAGCCATGGCGAAAATGAACACATCAGTAGTTCAATGTATTTGACATAGCAGGAGGTGACGTCAGTCACCGATGCTATGCACCTTAACGTACTGTTACACTCTACAGTCAATGGCATGTTAATTGTACTATTTTGCAGGGGGCTGTGCTCCCCACACCCCCTTCAGATTAAATATACCAACTCCGAGATCATACTACAGTGAGAAAATTGGTTAATCCCTGTTCTTCACTGAACTGCAATCAACGTTCACAATAATGAACTCAGATACTCAAACTACACTACCCAATCACTGCAGTGTAGTTGATGTACTTTGATTTGATATTCTGCCCATTTAAAATGTGCCTTTCGACCATATGCCAGTCGAGCACACGCACTTTGGACATTTAACAGTAAACTGTTTCACAGATACAAAGTAAAATGTTTGATTCTCACCTTTAGGCGGAATTTGGCTGGTCTTAGAATGGCCTATTAAGAAAGTTATCCCAGTAATTAGCTATGACGTTTAAGAAAAAGGGAAAATTAAAATTGAGTGCTTTCTGTAAATGTGAATAGTATTAAGAATATAGTAAGAATAGGGATTTTGTAAGTGTAATACATGAGATATAGATGTAATTATAATAGAAGACACAAGATTTTTAACAAATGAAGAAAGATTACAAACAAAGAAACTATGGGGAGGAAAGGCAGTCTGGAATCTTGAAAATGAGAGATGTTCTGGAATAGTCACATGCTGTAGAAATGCAGTAAAGATTATTAGATGTAACTATAATAAAAACAGGAGGATTAATCATTGTAGATTTAAAATGGAAAGAGCAAGTATATAGAATTATGACATTATATCATTCTACTAATTGTAAAGAAAGGAAAAGCTTATTTCATCAGCTTTTAGACTATGGAGTGATAAATATGCATATCATAACCATAGGAGGCTTGAACTGTGATTTAATAAGCAAGCATAAAAAGAAAGGAATTGATATAAGAAAGTGATAGAAGTTATAAGATGTGGTAAGTAAAAACTTTGGGACAAAATTCATGGACTTACAAAAGGGATATATATATATATATATATATATATATATATATATATATATATATATATATATATAGAACTGAAATCTATTATTTTATAGTATCAGAAGGTTTAGTTATAGGACAAGGGTCTAGCTGAAACAGGATTTTCTGATTGTCTTGCAATATGGGTAGAAATTAAGGAAAACAAGGAATATTTAAAGATAGGCAAAGGAATAGAAGGGATAAATTAGAAAGCATGCAATGAAGGAGGAAAGAAATTAGTAATCCAGTTATGGAAAGACAGTATTACTATGAGAGCATTTTATAAAAATTGATCTGAGTGGTGGATGATATTTAAGGAAAAAATATAAAAAATGTTTTTTACAGTGAACATGCAACAATGCATTGGAAGATTTAGAACATAATGATAGAAAGTACTTTGACAAAGAAAAATAATTTTATGAAAGAAATCAAGAAAAAAATACAAGAACTGATATATATATATATATATATATATATATATATATATATATATATATATATATATGCAAAAATATTGGGCCAGATTCCATAGCACTTACATTAAGTATACACAATCTGTATTCAAGCCTACCAAGTTTTTGGGCTGTCTATTCACTCAGAAAGATTACACTTAAGTGTACATGTAGCCTACACTTTGCTGTAACCTTTATAAATACCCGTCAATATTTAAGACTGCAAAAAAAATCAGTAGGAAAACTAAATTTAAGAGGAAGAAGGTGGGAGTTATGCTTGTGCTGTCTAGTCACTCAGAATGGTGTATACTTAATTTAGGCATTACTGAATCTGACCCATTGTTTTACAAGGAACTAGAGAAGAATTATCAAGTTGCTCAAGCAAATTAGTAAATGAGAAAAATAAAAAAATGTAAAAGTAGAAATAGAAATCAGGAAAAGATTATGAATAGTGTAGTACAATATGTACAAGAAATGTTTAAAGAAAAAAATGTGGTAAAAACATGGAAAGTAAAAAAAAAAGTTAACAGAAAAAGAGAATAAAGAGTTGAAAAAGGAGATTTCTTTAAATGAGCTAGATAAAGTATTAGGGCAAGTAAATATAAATTTGGCTGCAGGACCAGATGGAATAAGGTATGAAATATATGAAAATGTAAGGTATTGGGGAGGGGTGAATATATATATATATATATATATATATATATATATATATATTTGTTGTTGTTTTTTTAGATTTTGAATGAATGGTTAAAGAAGGTTTTATGTATAAAGAATTATGTAGTGGAATACTTAAATTCATATGGAAGAGTTAGAAGACAGTTAAAAAAGTGGAGACCGATAGTATTGAATAATAATGAAAATAATACAAAAGAGATTTGAAACTAAAATGGAAAATATCATAGAAGATAATATATATAGTATAATATTTTATTTACTTATTTATTTACTTATTGACATTTGTTGACCGGGAAAGTCCACTGGATCAGAAACCCATTTACAGCGGAGCCCCTGGGAGAAAAGCTCCAAGAAGATACAAAAAACAATAAATCACGTAACAAATAGTATCTTCTTCTTCTTCTTTCGGCTTTTCCCGGTTAGGGTTCGCCACAGCAGATCATCTGTCTGCTCATGATTGGCAGGGAAGTTTTACTGTGTCGAGTTGCCAGCCCAGCACCCAACCTTCCACAGAAGGCACACACATGCACACGCTCACACCTAGGGCCAATCTAGAGTGTCCAATTCACCTACTGCATGTGTTTGGGATGTGGGAGGAAACCAGAGCACCTGGAGGAAACCCACATGACCACAGGGAGGACATGCAGACTCCACACAGAAGGCACCCCAGCCGAGAATCGAACCGGAGAACCTCTTGCTGTGAGGCAGCAACGCTAACCGCTGCACCACCGTGGCCGCTCCGTAACAAATAGTATAGTACATGAAAATAGCATTCAGATTTTAGTATAAAACTAACAATACGATTTGTATTACAGCTAAAGATCAAATTTGTCATCTTAACATGTAATAAAGTATACAATCAATTTGAAAAAAAAGAAGAAAAAAATAGCTGAAATGCAAGGAGGAGAAATTCTTCCGAAAGAAGGGAGTTTTAGATTAGAAGTAAGAGAAATTAGTAAAGTGAAAACAAAAAACTTAGAGTCCATGAGATTGGTATTGGAAGGGGTATTAAAGAAAACTGTAGGCAGGTGTAAAGGTTAAGGCAGTGTTATCTTAGAGCAGATTTAAATGATTTTATAGTGCCCAACTGAGTGATTGTTGAAGGCAGAGTATTCCATAGTTTGGCAATAGAATAAGAATAAAGGCTTTGTCCAGCTCATTTATTGGGTTTGGTTATCTTTAGAAGTTGTTTGTTACTAGAGCAAAGGTTTCTGGGTTAGTATATTTTTCTAGAATATATTGAAGGAAAGACACTTGTCAGGATTATTGATTAGTTTGTGGGCAAGAGTAAGTTGGGTGAATTCAAACAAGTTCAATTCTTTTATGGCCAGACAGTGGTGTATGCGATTTGACATTTTAGTGACAAATTTAGCTATTTTATAGTAACAAGACTGTAATTTGTTCAGGCACGAAGTATGAAAGTTAGTGAAGATGGGGCTTCCATACAGGAGGGAAGGTAGTAACAGAGTGTTAGCAAGTTTTATCCTAGTGGGCTTGTCCATGTATAGTTTATGTCTATAGAGTTTAACAAGTTTAAAATGTTTTTTATTGTGTTGAAAATATGATTCTCAAAGGAGAGTTTATCATCAATTTCTATGCCAATTAATTTTGCTGACTTTACTACTTCAATTTCAGTACGGTTTTGTGAATATATCTTAAAGTCTTGAGTATTTGTTTTTGCAGGGAATAGTAGGAGTTTTGATTTTTTAGGACTGAGTAGGAGTTGTGCAATTTTTAGCCAGGATTCAGTAGATGAAAAGGAGTTTTGAGTTATCTTTAGGAGGTCAGAGAAGTTGTTGGAAGGGGAGGTAATAGTGGAATCATCTGCATACTGGATGAGGGTACTCTGGATGCTGTATGAAAGTTATTAATAAACACATTGAAAAGAAGAGGACCCAGACTAGATCCTTGGGGTCTACTGTATATTTGGAGTGATCAGATATTTGAAAGTGCATGTTTTGCCACCTGACAGATTGGTTTTCCAGCTACCCAACAAAAGAAAACAATGTATAGTATGTTGGGAGTAATTTAGAGTTTTGAGTTGTTGTAATAATTTTGGGTATGATACTGTGTGAAAAGCTTTGGAAAGGTCTGTTAGGATGTCTGAAGTTGATAGACCAGCATCCAGAGCTGTATTTCCAGTATTGGTAAATAATAGTAAGGCAGTAGTAGTGCTGTGAGTGGGGTGAAAGCCTTGCTGGATGGAAGCCAGAAGGTTATTGTCCGTGAGATGCTTCAGTAATTGCATATGTATGCATTGTTCTAGGATTTTGGATAAAGGTGAGAGTATAGGTATAGACTAATAGTTAGAAAGATCTTTAGTGTTTATGCCTTTATGCGGAGGAATTATAATGGATTTTTTCCAGAGTTGAGGGACATAGCATTCAGCAATAGACCAGTTAATGAGGATGCTGACAGGATAAGCTATGTCATCAGCTGCTAGTTTTAGGTATTCTGATGGAAGGTTATCAGTGGAAGGTGAGCAGGGTCTAAGTGTAGTTAATAGATTATGCACAAGGGAAGTGGGTACTGGGTGCAAAGTGAGAGCTGAGGCTGATATCGAATTATTAGTATTTTCACTGGTAGGTGAGGAATAAGAACTCAGGTCATACTGAGTAAGATTTGAAACAGAGTCCAAATTGTTTGAGTTATTATTAGTTGTAGGGCAGGATTGATTGATAAGTTTTTGAATGGTATCTATAAATTAAGAGTTAAACATTTGGGTAATTTCTTATGGGTTTTTATCTGGAGATGGTGCAGGATTATGCTGAATTCCAGAATTAAGTAGTAAGGAAATTGATTTCCAAAATTTTTTTGGGTTGTTCTTTTGGGAGGATAATTGTGTTGAGAAGTACCTTTTTTGTTATTAATTACTAGTTTTTTGGCAGTATTATGAAGTAGTTTGTAGGTAAGTTCATTTTGAGGGGTTTTATTTGTGTGCCATTCTGTCCAGGCCCTGTTTCTTCAGACAAGTAATTGTTTGGTGTGTTTTGTTAGCCAATGGGCATGGTTATGTTTAATCTTTTTGGTGTGAATGGGGGCTAGACTATTGAGAGTGTCAAGAAAGAGTTTATTGAAGTAGATTACAGCATCATCTAGTGGGAGTGTTTTTACTAGGGTCCAATTGTAGGCTTTTAAATTATCTAAGAGTAGGTTTAGGATGAAGTGGGCTAGGTTTCTAGATGTTATATATGAGTGAGTTTTTGGTCTTTGGGTGTGGGTCCTATAGGTGAAGGCAGGTGGGTGGTCACTTAGAATGTTATGGAGGGTACCAATGTTACAGTATTTCTAAGGGTCAGACTAGGATCCAGTCTAAGGTTGACTCAGTTTGGTTGTTAATAGTATGTGTAGGGACTGTGATAAGTTGTGTGTATCTGTGCATGTTTATACTGTTTGCTGGGGAGTTGGAGGTGAGATTTTGCCAGTTTATATTGGTATCTCCAAGGATGACTGTTCTATTGGATATGTTATGATTTGTCTAGGATAGTAAGTCTTCCAAAACATGGATATTTTGGCCTGGGGGATAATATAATGTAGCAATGTATAACTGTTTATTACTGTTTATGTGTAAGCATGCTAATAGTAGCTTTATGTCACCAAAGGATGGAATAGGTTTGGGAAAGAGTGTAACAGGTAACACATTTCAGTATATTAGTGCTACACCCCGGCCTTTTTATGGAGTCTGTCATTATGAAGTATGCTATAGCCTGGTGTAATAATTTCTGCATTTACTATGTGTGGTTTTAGCCAGGTTTCTGTGATGGCTACAATGTCAGGATTATTATGGCAGAGGCAGATTTGGAATTCTGTGATTTTATTACAGATACTGCAAACATTTATCATTAATATAAATAGGTTTTGAGTGGTTAAGGGCTGGTTAGGAGATAGAGTATTTTTAGGTCCAGGATTAGGGTGAATGTCCCCACACTGAGAGAGAACCTGGACATGATGTGTAAGGATATGCTGATGCAGGGTTTGTAGAAAAGACCTGTGGCTATAAGGGGTTAATTTAAACTTGGTATATACACGAGAAAATTTTGTTTTCAATTGATATACGTAGTGGGAGTTGAATAAGGAGGATGAGATGTTAGATAAGCTGTTAGTAGCAGTTAGAAGTGGGTTGTACAGGGTGGAAGTTTTTGAAGAAATGTATAAGTGGGTATGGAAAGAGGTAGCATGAAATAGTATCCTAAGATTAGCAGGAAGGGTAATTAAGAATGTACTAAGTTGTAAGGAGTGGGTCATGTTGTGAAAGGATGAGATACTGGTTAATGAAGAGGTTTCGGTAGGTGTATGTTAGGCAATGGAGTTTAATTATAGGTGCTACTAGTGGAGAGAAAGTTAAGGGGAGAGGCTAGGGATAGGAGTGGGGGAGGTGGTCGGTAATGATCCGCTGGATTGAATTCACTAGAATGAAAAGGGGCAACTCAGCTATATGTATAAATCTAAAGAAAGGGGGTGAGTGAGATTGGGAGTAGGTAGGGGAGCAGAGAGAGCCTGAGCGCAGTGAGGGTGAACACAGCAGGTTAAACCAGGACTACAGAAGGTAAGCAAAGAAAACAGTCACTTTAGTATCAGAAAATAATACAGTTAGCTCGTTGAACGTTTATAGAATAAAGGCCTAATTAAATATAGTGGGTTGAGGGGGACAGGGTTACAATAAAATAGGATTCTGGGGATATTAGCAGCCAAAATATCAAATGTTGCAGAATATGCACTATTTCTAATGGAGTGGAGTTGAAAAAAGGAGCAAAATAGAAGATAGGCTAATTCTGTGAAACAGTACAAGGACGAGGGGGGGGTCCTGCCTGCCAACCATGGTGGTGTGCTCTCCTGGAAGGTAAATTTTAAAAGCAATTAACATACAATAGAATAGAAGAGGCTTGTGTTTGTACAGGGAAGGGGTCCAGAGCTCCAAATATCAAAAACAGAAGCTGTGAGGTTTACCAGAACAAGATTAGGTATTATAGGGCAAGCTAAAAAAAAAAGAACAGAAAAGGCAAATATCATGAGAGAAGAATATCAGCAAAGTGGTAGGTAGTAGTACAATAATGAAATTCAGAGCAAACTCAAATTCAGTAAACTAGCATTAGATGTAGGGAACAAAGCAGCCATGAACACCACCAAATAGAGCATGTAAGAGACCTAATATTTCACTACTGTACAGATGCAATGCTTGTATAACAGCTAGTGAGTATGCAATACATGTTGCAGAAGTTGACTCTAATGATAATATAGCAGCTAGTATGAGTTTAATACAAGGTAAAGGAGCTGTAACTAGTGAATAAAAACCCAGTAGACTTAACATTCTCATGTTGGAAACCGCCGAACTGCAGTTACATTGATTGGTTCTGCTATTCAATATGTGCCTGACTAACAAACTGCTAGTGGAAGATAAGTTGTAAATGCAAACAAAAGCATTGCATTATTGCAATATAATTAGGTGCTCAGTTAAGAGGTTAGACATATAGATACAAACAAATGAGACTTATAGGAGAGGCACAGCATGCCAGGATAAGTGGTCAGGGCGAGAGAAGTTTGGAAATGGTGTGTTAGCATCAGGTGATATTTATAATCTCTCGTTGATCGGGGCAGGGGGCGTTAGAGTAAAAACTGATTAGCTATGAGGGAGCAGTTGAACCAAGACTATGAAAGGTAAGCAAAGAAAACAATCAGTCACTTTTATATCAGAAAATACCACAGTTAAGAAAGGCTGGGGAAGGGGAAGGGTTTTCAGGTATTATTAAGGATAGTTAAAGAAACTGTGGATGATATTGTGAATAGAAAAGAAGAAGGAAAAATCATGATATGAGACCTTAATAAGGCATTTGATACAAATAGGCATGAAATCTTATGGGTAATGATGAAAGAATATAATATAAGGGAGAAAGTTAGGAAATTATGTATGTCAGCGTAAAGTAATAATAAAGTAAACTTTATTAACTTAACTAAGGTTACTATTTTTTCTAAAGTCTTTCTGCTTAAACTGTTTAATTCAGCCATACTGGGTCAACAGCATCAAACTTCCCATCCCTTAAACAAGGCTTCTAATGCTAAAAAGTTCCACCAAATTATACTGTTAAAGGTGCTGTCTGTGTTTAAACACAGAACATAGATTAGAATTTAAAGCAAGTAAAAAAACAAGGAAAAGCCTATTACTTTAATCACAGGCTTTGAGGATTCCTCTGGTATGGTTAAGCCCCGCTCTGCTCACCCTCCAGGCTCACTTTGCACCCCTCCCTGCCCCCTATTCCTGCCCGCCCCCAGTACCGCTATATTTATAACAACTCAGCCCCACCCCCACCCCCTCCTTTACCAACCATTAACAGGAATTCATTTATAACCCACCCTTCCACTATCGCCAACCATTAACAGGAATTCATTTATAACCCACCCCTTTCACTATCTCCCCACCTACTATTAAACCTAGGTTGCCTACCTACCAGGAGTATACTCCCCCTTTATGCATTTAATACTTACTAACTCTTCTAAAATACCACTTCTACTCTATACCCTACCTTTACTAATAACCCTTTATTCTCTCACCATCTACGAAAACCAATCCCATATAGGATTCGACCATCCCAAACACCTTACTACCACCCCAGTCCTCTCAAACCTTTCTGCCCACTCAATCATGTCCATTGACGCCAACTCCTTTACCCCTGCTAACACCTACCCTGTTATACCCACATACGTTAACGCCAAAACTGAATACTACCAAAAACTGATAAATACATTTTCAAAGCTCATAGCTAGTTTGCCCCACACCCTTCCTATTGATGGGGATATCCACCCCAACCCTGGGCCACCATCCCCAGACAACACTAACTCTAATCATAACAGCCCAAACATAAGACAAAGCCTAAATAGACCCCCCAGCTCACTATTGACCTGATACTTAAACATTAGAAGCATTAACAATAAGGTCCACAACCTCCATGTCCTCCTGACTACCTACTCCCCCAACATACTTTGTCTAACCGAAACATGGTTAAAATCAACTACACCAGATAATGAAATTCTACCTGCAGGGTATAATATACTCAGGCTAGATTGTACTACCAGGAAAGGGGGAGGGGTTGCTGTTCTCTATAAAACCACCCTAAATGTTACTCTAGAAAACCTTCAACCACCTATATTTAACAAAGCAGAAATTATGATTTTCAAACTACAAATAAAAACAAATGTATAAACATAGTACATGTCTATATTCCCCCAGGTAATAACTCAGGGACCCTAGAAGACATCCTCTACTGGCTATCCAATGCCTACCCCCAAGAGACCACTGTTCTAGGGGACCTCAATATAGATTGGAATACCTGCACTGCAGAGACCCCAACTACCCATGTAAATCTACATGGTTTTACACAAACTATAACCTCCCCTACTAGGATCAGCAAGCCTAACAATAAAGAAAGTATCCTAGACTGGATACTAATTAATAGCCCCCCCCCCCCATGTAGAAATCAGGTACTGTCCCTGAAGTTCTAAGTGATCATTTCTTAACGTATACTATTAGGCATAAAGTTGAATGTCCACATCTACCCACCTATAAAACAATAAGAAATAACAAAAACTTCAACCTTAATAAATTCTTAGAAGAACTCAAATTATGCAATTGGTCAATTCTAAAACAACTTCCACTAGATGAGGCAGTAACACACTTTAATAACACATTCCTGGCCATCCTTGACAACCATGCACCTGCACGCTCTATTAGAATTAAAACAAAAATTGCCCCCTGGCTCACTAAAGAAACCAAGCTAAAGATCATTCAAAGAAATAATGCCTGGAACACCCTGGCACTCCTCTAAAGCCCCACAAGATCAACTCAAATTTTGACAATATAGGAATGATACAAAAAAGTCCATATTACTAGACAAAAAAAAACTATTTCTGCCATCTACAGCAGAAACACCACAAGTCACAGAAGTTCTGGGCAGGTATTAACAAACTCCTCCACCCAGGGAAATCCACAACTCCAACCCCCTCAGTCCCAACCCAAATATCGCCAGAGTCCATTGCCAATACCTTCAACAGCTTCTTTACAGAAACCATCCAGGCCCTTGCTAGCAAACTTAAACCCACTTGTTCTAACACTGAAACCCCTAAACCCAGTGACATTCTCTCCTTCAGCTTCCAAAAAGTTCCAACTTCACTCATTAGAGCCCTAATTAAAAAACTCAAACCAACCACCCTTTCAGCTGACCTCCTCCCTGCAGACTACCTGCAAAAAGCTGCTGATGTTATAGCATTCCCTGTCTCTATTTTGATAAACAGAACCATAATTGAAGTCTCTATCCCCTCTGTCTGGAAAATATCACATGTCATACCACTCCACAAAGGAGGCAGCTCCATTGAGCTGTCAAACTATAGACCAATAGCTATCCTTTCACCTCTGGATAAAATTATGGAAAAGTCTATCCACAAACAACTCTTACACTACCTTATTCAACATAATCTTCTGGCCCCCTCCCAGCATGGATTTAGACCACTGCACACTACCACCACAGCCCTTCTCTCCTTTTCTAATGTCATAAATTCCAACCGTAACAACAACAAATTATCTTCTGCCCTGTTTCTCGAACTTTCCAAGGCCTTCAACATGGTTAACCACCAACTACTCTTACTTACCCTAAAGAAAATATCCCTAAACAACCATGCCATAGAATGGTTTCAGTCTTATCTTAGTGGAAGACAGCAGGCTGTCCTTTGGCAGGACAACCTCTCCACCCTTCTCCCCGTTACCCTTGGTGTCCCTCAAGGCTCCATATTAGGTCCCCTTCTTTTCTCTCCCTTTATCAATGACCTCCACACTGTAATCTCATATGCAACCTGTATACAATTTGCCGATGACTCCACTCTGATTTGCTCAGCCTCTACCCCACAGATCTCCTTAGTTTAACCCAGAAAACCTTTAATACAGTGGAAAACTGGATCTCTAATCAACATCTGTTATTAAACCCTAATAAAAAAAAAGCCATTGCTCTTCTCCCCTACTCGCAAATCCTCTCAACCTTCGTTTACTATAATATCTAACAATGGGGCCATAATCTCACCAGATATGTATACCAAACTCCCGGGTGTTAGACAACAACCTGAAATATGATATGCACATAAACTAAACGATTAAAACCGTTAATAAAAACTTGGCTCCCTATACAAAAACAAACCTTTTCTCACCGCTCTAGCTAGGACTGCCATTGCCCATATCCATCTACTTTCAACTCTACTCTATGCCTTGCCAATACTCACTAACTTGAACAAAACTGATCTCAGCAAACTGTAGCTGCTACAATCAAATTGCCAGGTTTGCCACAGGAGCTCCCTACAGGACACACCATTGTCACAACCTAAACCTCTTAGAATGGCTAGAACTCCCCAGGCTAATTCAATATAATCAACTTACTGCAGCATTGAAGGTTATTAACCATCCAGAAAAAACGGCCTCCGTTAAAAACATTATCCATCCCTACAAAAACGCTAGGCCACTTCGTTCCACTACAAAACTTTTGATTCAATCTGTTAAAGCTAACAACCTATCTGGAGAATCTTTGCAAATTCAGTAGGCAAAACCTGGAATTCGCTCCCATCTGACCTTACTCTAAACCCCTCCCTTAATCAGTTCAAAAAAAAGCTAACCCAGTGTTTTAAAACTCATTGGTTATGTCCTTGCTCTAACCCTGACTAAAGCCTAATCTACTTCCATATCTCTGCAATTTTTTATTCACAGTGACTTACCTCTTACACTAAAAGGTTTGAAAAGAGAAACTGTAACATCTCTGCAGATACTCTGTATATAGCTGCACCTATAGGTTTGATAAGAGAAACTGTAACATATTTGTATATATTTCTGAATATAAACTGTATTCTTAATATGCTTGAAATGTGAGACTGTAACTTGTATGTTAATACAATATATTTGTGCATATACTATAACTTGCTTGTCTTTATCTGTTTGTAAGTTTGGAGCTTTTCTCCCCAGGCCTCCACTGAAAATGGACATGTATCCTGTCGGACTATCCTGGTCAACAAATGTAAAATAAAATAAATAAAATAAAAAAGTAAAAATACATGTAAATGTCTTGTTAAGCCAAAAGGTACACATGAAGAGTGATGTAAGAGTTGTCCAATGAGTTGTATACTCTTTGTATTAGTTATGAATTTGATAGTATGTGAAATAAATCACTAAATGAAGGAAAAAGGGTTTATAACATTTGAAGGGTTAAGAATTCCATCTCTGGTAACCTATACAGATGGCATTATAATAACTGCAAAAAAATTGGGATAAAGATATTAATAATTTGCACAAACCAGTGTCTAGAAGCATTAGGGATGGCTTTAAATAAAGAGAACAGATTAGTAAAACTATATGATACATGTTGGGGTATTATAAAAAAAGAAAAAACAGTGTATGAATTAAGAAATAAAATGTTACCAAGAAAAATATTTTTGTGGAAAATAAGTATTGATATAGAAAAGTATGGTAAAAGAATGCAATGTGAAAACATTACTATGTAAAATCATGGGAAAAATCTAACAGATGAAATTAAAGCTATAAAAATAAGAAGCAAATGGTGTAATCAGATAGTAGAATGTCAAGATGTTTGTGGATACTGATAATAGATAAATATGCCATATAAAAGAAAAGTGATAGAATATGTTTACATTATCAAGAAGAAGAAACTATGGAACATGTCTATTTGAAATGTAAAAGAGCAAAAAAGTTATGGGGAAAACTATCTAAAGAAGATTTTTTTTTCAAATATATAAAAGAAGTTGATAAAGTAAATATGGATATTATAAGAGGAAAAGTAAATCATATGTTAAAAGAAAAGATGAAACAGTTATGTTATGTGGGTTATATGGAAGGAAAGAATAAATGAAATTATGTTTAATGGTGGTCATGGAAAAATGAGTGTAGGGGTCTACTAGGGATAAAAATGTGGTATGATTGTAAAGGAAATTCTGAATATATATACTAGATTTGTATATCTATATATTTGTACATTTGTAAATATGTAAATATGCTGTAAGTAAGAGTTCTTTGTGTATATAAATAAAGGATCCCTAATCTTTCTGATATGTGTCACGGGATCTTTTATATCTATCTGAGCTACCACCAACTCAAACATATTGGGCCTTGGTTTAAACTTACATTCGAAGGACAGCACACTGAGGAGTTCAGCACCACCTTTATACTGCACTGAAGTGTCAGCAATCAATCTACCTGGTGTGGGAATAGAACCCATAGCCTTCTGTACCAAAGACAAGTTGCTTCCTGTTTCACCAATGGCACTCCTATTGATATTGTGTAACTGTGAATTATTCTAACCTGATCAGCTCAGCATCCACAGATTCTTTTTTTTTTTTTTTTTTGCCATTCTCTCTAACTGTATACTACTTTGTATGGGCTACCTTTTTATGCTCCCTGTTAAAATGAATGATCATACTGCAGTGTACTAAGTTATATTTTTTTACTGTTCTGTACACCTTTATGATGCATACTGATCCATCTGAGGATATTTTCACCATCTGCAACCACCAGTCCCTGTCCCTTGGCAATCCTTTCAAACAGATTTTTTAACATTTTCCATTTTAAATTTAGGTATAATTGTGCTGAACAGAACTGATCCCACCACTTACTCTTCTTGGACAGAAAACATTCTATACATTTTAATTCCTTTCCACAATTACATCTTCTTTATCACTTTTATTAAACTTTTCTACCTTCTTTTTAGCCCACATAGCTTTGAATTTACCCACTCCTTTTTACATTGACCCTGTTCATAAATTATCTCATTAGATCTTTGGTGTTTTGTTTAAAATGATGACAGAGATGCTACATAATCAGGTTACTGTTATGTGTCACTTACATAACATTCAAATCATATTTTGTAATATATATAATATATTTAAACCTTGTCACTACACATCTTCCTGATCATAAAATTCACCGTCTCCTTCATAGTATTTTTGTCACCATTCAAAGTACAGAAGTAATTCCATAGAATCACCAGTAAGCCCTGCAAGATAAAATTTTCAGCACATATCTTTCTTCCTTTTTTTATTTCCTGTGACTGAAAGATTATTATTTATTCATTTCTATTTTTATTGCATTTGCAGTTCTCTTTTCTACTTACCTCTTAGTTATTTTGCTATGTGGAGTGCTTTCATATACTTACATAACAGTACTCTTTCTGTAATAATTTGTCACCTGGAACTTCTAATTTATTACCCTATAATAGCTTTGCTGTATTCTGGTATAACTGTACTGTCTTATTTAAGTTTCTTTTTGAACAGCTGTGTTAGTGTATAATGTTATTGAATTCCTTGTTAGTACTTTCTATTGATGTAAATGTTGCCTATTTTCGCAGGTTTGCTTGAAAAAGGTTTTCAGATCAGTGTATTTTCCAAGTTAAGAGATGTAAAATAAAATAAAATAAAAAAAATAAAAGAAACCCCCATCCTCTTACATGTATCAGGGGACTGCTATTACCAATTTTTGTTGTTTTGTAGGGTTATAATTAAAGGATAAATTTGGTAGAGAAAAGTTTCATGCCTTTCTTGACTAATGTCCATATCTTTTGGCTCCTTTTGTTATTAGATAGCTTTACTTAAAGGGTCACAGTTCTACCAGCTATAGTTTTAGACAGCACAGTGTACCTTCTAAACATTTGCAGTTTACTGTGACACGTATGACTGTTTCACAGGTTAAAAAGCCATGCTTGCAGTTCATTGAACTACCTCTTTTAACACAAATGGTATCATTTCATCTACAACTTTTAGCTGTACTACATCTCAACTCAAAATGAACTCATAGAACTTTTTGTGCCATTCATCATCGAAGACAAGATGAAGCCTTATGCAGTACAAAAAAATCATAAACTAGCAGCAGTTTCCTTACTCTGACCAACACAATGGCACACATAAGTGTATAATGTTTGTGTGTGTGTGTGTGTGTGTGTGTGTGTGTGTGTGTGTGTGTGTGTGTGTGTGTGTGTGTGTGTGTTTGTGTGTGTGTGTGTGTGTGTGTGTGTGTGTGTACGTATACCTATATCTATCTGTCTTGTCTATCATCTATCCATAGACGCACATTTTAAATTTGGCTCTTCATCATATATAATTTACATATAAATATAATTTGCACTGTGCAGCAGAAACAAGGTTCAGTTTGGTGTAAATATGTTGCCGAATCTATAGCATCTTATATCTGGATTCATGGAAAGTTTGTGCAGTACATTGGGTGTACCTGTTCTGTAATTAGCCACACATAGATTAGTGGAGGCTAGCAGTGATTCATAGTCCCATGTTGTGCCCCAGTGCAATGAACCCATATTCACAATGGGAGATGTATATCACCGTGTAGCGATATGCAGATGATGAAGAGTAGAAAAATGACATCCCAATGAATGTAGATGATACAAGTAATAACATGAGATCCCAATGATATTAAAGTATTCAGTGCAAGCATTATTCTATTTTATTGTCATCTGTAGAAGAATTTGTGCAACACTTGTGCTTGACGGTGAAAGCATAGAATGCCAAAACGTTCGTAGTTACATATAATGAGAATGATTACAGTCACAATAGCAGTAACACAGCAGCACACTATAATCCTTAACAGTTCAGATTTCCACTAGTATGCATGAGGTGCCATCTGGTGCCAATATAAATGGAAACATTAGTAGCTAACTATCCCAATTTCATTGGTTAAGAGATTCAGGATCACATTAGAGTTGATTGGGAGATTGTCTAGGTCTTTGCTGACATCTGTCACCCACACATAAAATCAATAGAAATGTGTGGCCCTTCCATAACTTTAGGGATCAAGGTATGAATAGCTCTTATCATACTAGCTACAAGGACCCTTAATAGACCAACTGGGGTTGCTTTGGTTATGTCAGAGGCCTCTGACTTTGGAATATTCCACAAGCTACTCTATGTAATGAACTTCCATATGAAAGATTATATGTGGTTTTCTAGCACATAAAGGGGAAGAGATAGCATCTTGTGTACCTTCTATGACAATAGCCATCTCCCTGAGTTACTGGGTATTACAGATTGTACATGTAGCAAAAAATGTCCTCCTGGTCCACAATCACAAAGGTCTGTGAATGGAAAAGGCTATCATTATTATAAATTATAAGGTACTGTGTGATACATGCCATTCATGTGATTCACATTTCTGGCTTTATCACTGTTTTCTGCATACTGAAATTCCACAGGGCTATCTAGTTGGTAGTGAATGCACTGTGGCTAATTTTAATATCTGAAGCTAAATTTCAAGTTTATCTGTATGTAGTAACCCTCTCCCATGTTCATACTCCATTTCTCATGATGCTGGATACTCACTAGAGTTCTAGTATATACCACCCAAAACAAACTCACAGAGTGTGGACAACAGTAGTATAACACTCCATACACACAGACCAACAACATCATAGAACTTGTCTTTGGCTTACTCAAAGCTCACGTCTGCTGCCTTGACATATCTGAGAGGATATGTCACTATAATCTGGGCTCATCCAGCAAGATGCCTTTTTATTTTTTGGCCCCTTGTCCACTGCCTGCTGATGTCCATCCACACCACCTACTACCCCATGCATTCCTTCATCCACAGTAGTCCTTGAGAGCTGTCTATCTGACTCCTGATGTAACTGTGCAGGTGGACCCTTTCCTCCTCAGGTAGAGAATGACCTTGCAGTCTACAACTAATAAGACTGTTGGACTCCTTCCCTCCCTTATCCGTATAGACAGAAGACTGGCCAAATCCTGATGTAACCCTGCAGATGGGCACTCGAAGTCCAGACAGAGAACAACTTTGCAAGCTACAACCTCTAACACTGTCATTCTCACTTTAAGAATAGCAAGAACAAGGGAGTGGGCATCACATGTGCGGTAGGGGTGAGGATTTTTGAGATGTAATGGTGGGGAATTCCTAAATGGATGGGTTCAGCATGACATCACAGGCATTGCCACTTGTGAAGCCATCCTATTCAACTCCCTTTCCACATTTTTAATTGTAGCCAACAAATAAGGAATGACCAACAGGAAAAGTACATCAGAACCATTGCCCAAAAGTATGGTGGAACAGCAGCAGCAACCAGAAATGAAATAACCATTCCCCCAGTCAGTAGTGGGTGCAGTTCAAATCAGCACATGTGAAGTGGTGATGTCTAGTCCAGATATATGGGCCCTGACAAGCATGCAATGGCAGTGTGGTGTCACAGATAGAGCATGATGCATGCTATGTAAATATTAGTCTATGCTGGTCAGTGCTTCCTCAAGCCATAACGTACATCAAATGTTTCACATTTATCACAGAGAAGGGAGGGTATACTGGGTCAAAATCATCATCATGTGCATGTAGTTAGGGACACAATGATACATTTGTCTACACACACTGGGTGGGAGCATATCACAGGAATGTGAGATGGGGGTCTTTGGGTAACAGGTATTCTGTACTATACAGTTTCCTTCTTAAATGTGTGGGGTTCCCACTACATGACAGTGGCTTTGATATAGAGATGGGATTCTTGAGGTGGTGTGAATTCAGTATTATTGAAAATGTCATGCTGTGATGTATTTGGAGTACCATTAATTGAATGTGATATGTGCCCACTATGCTGGCTTACTGCACTAGCGTTTGTGGTTCAGATGGTGAGAGACTTTGGAACTATGACCTGCTTGAGATACACATGAAATGTCCTGCCAGTGGTGGCCATGTATTGTGGCCACATATGGTGAAGGGTGGCAGACTTTAGTCCAGCTGCATGTGAGGACTGTGTACTCTCTGACGGCACTCTTATATCACCATATTTGACATATGCTGTGTCACAGCCTTTGAAAGACATTCACAATGAGTGCAGTGGTGGTGGCACTATCAATCTTGCACAGGGTGAATATAGAAGTGGTATTGGTCACCAGAGATCTTATCCATACCTGTCATTACTGTGTCCCTGTCATCGATGTCCTCATCACTACCATACAACACAGTGGTAAGGTGTTTGCTATAGTGAGTTGCAGTGGATTATGCCTGGAGGATACTGCTGCATATCTTCTGACAGTGTCTGAGTGCTGCTTACATGCTGTCGGGTATTTGCTGCATGTGGCAGTATCAGACACACCTGTGGTGGTTATACTCACTTCAGATGCAGTGCGTGTACATCTGTTACTTGTGTAACTGACAAAGGATCATTATTGGAGGTTTGAGCCATGGGGAAGCCCTCCCCAATGGTGATGATGAGCCCTCACTCTGTACAACCTGATGTCCTTGTGTAGGTGAGGCCACAGCTTCAGTCTGTATTGAGGGCAGATGGACACCAAGGATAGTGACATACAGTGCCATTGTGTTACCACATTGTGAGGTAAGTATATTTGTGTCATCATCATCATCATCATCAACAGCAACCTTAGTGCTGTGCCAACATCTACCTGTCATCTTGCTGCAGCCTTACAAGTATCACTGTAGCAGTGCTTTGCATGCTAAATACACATCTACCTGTCATCTTGCTGCAGCCTTACAAGTATCACTGTAGCAGTGCTTTGCATGCTAAATACACAACCAAACACACATCAGAGTGAGCATGAGTACCTGCACTAAAACCATAACCCTGTGGCATGTACACTAAGGTTATCCGTGAAAATTGTACCATACAGTCCTAACCCACTTCTGTTACATCCTAATATGTTTGGATACCAGATATTCCTAAAACAATGTATAATCAACAGCTGCTGTGGTCAGGCTACAGTGACTATGTGCAGTGAATCTGTACAGTAATCTAGTGTAAGAGGTGTTAACCTGCTGCATCATCCACCAAGATAAATGACAATGGGTCCATTCAGAAATGATTTCCCACTGCTTCAGGACTGTTCTCAGAACTGAGGTCTCCTGTAGGGATATGAAAAACATATCTGGCTCTGCCTGCTCTGCCAGCATGCTGCTCCTATTTACCATCCCTCATGGCTGACCTCTTAGCTGCTATGAAATGTGACTTTGCCTTGACACTGTATAGCATACTGGTAACATGGTTACAACACTCCTGTAAATTGCATTACCCACAGTGTTTATTTCATGGACCATTATGTACCACACTTGGTTACGTTAAGGCTGGTCAGCATCCCCTCTTCCTATCAGTTGCCATCCATGTGTGATAAGTGCTTGTAGCAAGACATAATTTTTTGCAGACCTGAAGCTACCCGGTCTCAACCTCAGCCTTCTACCTCACCCTACAGGCATGCAGATGCATGTAAAGTTGATGGGGGTGGCTAGACCTGGGCATCTGAAAGGCTAGCGATTTCTCTGGGACATGTTGTCTTAACAGTATGAACTACACTGTTGTAAGTATCTTCTACATTCATCAGGCGCATGCAGGGACACAGGGTCTTGTTGCTAGCCTTTTTGTAGTGTAAATACTATTGGATGGGTGAGCATATTTTATAAGTGCCTTCTCAGGCTGCCTATAGCTCCAAATAATGCTGCTATTCCTAGCTTCCCAAGTCTGCATGACTTACCCCAGAAAATAGCAAAATGCCTCACATATTATCCAAGTTTATACTTATTTGTCCATTGTGTATGTAAATCATGTTGGGAAGCATGAAAGCATATGGATTGCTATATTTTGCTGACATGCATCTTCAGCATAGGATGCAGCCTACAGTCTCTGATTGCCTCTAGCTTGTGGCCATGAGCTTCTGATAGAGACCCATGTGGGCATGCATGCTATATTATTTCTTGGGTAGCCATTTAGCAGAAATGACACTGTAGTCATGATTTACAAACTACTAGGTTGTTCCTCATTAAGGAAAGCTCATATTCAGAGGAATGTCTGGAAAATGGCAATTTCTGTTGCTGCCCACCAGTGACCTCCTTCACAGCCATTTCAGCGAGCAACTACTAAGCCGCTAGGATATTGTGTTTAAGCAAGTGCAGGCATTGTAGCACAAGAAACATGATAATGACCTCTATGTGTAGGAATTTTCAGACTCATTCTTGGAGTCATTTATTTTTATTTATGGATCTTCTAGTTCAGTTGGAGGTATCAGTGGTAGCACTGCATGTGATATGCCTCCTGCATTTCATGTGGGTTTCTACAGGGTTCTGTTCTGGGATGTGGTTGTATTGCACCATATCATGGTAACTGCACACTACCTGGTGTGTCCTTATGCATACCTATGCTATAGTCTTTTTACATATGTTAATGCATGTGCAGAGGACACATACTTGCCAGCTTCCTGCTATCCAACTAATCTAAAATGTTTATGGTAATGAATACTTTACAATTATTACAGTTATGAACAAACCAGGAACCAAAAACGACAAAACCAAAACTCCGTAAACTCAAACAGATAGACGAAAGGAGCCAAGCAGTCCAAAAGTAGATAAAACCACACAGTAGTAAGTGGTAATAAAAATTAACGTATCACAAGTTTATTAGCACAAGACACGTTTTCATCTCACCAAAATGGGAAACTTCTTCAGAAAGAATGTATAAAAAGAATGTCACTAGAAACTTTTACAATTTTTAAAAGTTCCGCCCAAAGGCAGTTCAGTGCTATTGACCAATCAGAAATTCTCACAAAATTAAAGGTACAAGCAACTGCGAGCACCTAAACAAACAAAACAGGAGACTCAAATACGTCATTCAGTAAAATCAAACGTAACAGGTACATACAATTCTAAATTAATAAATTGTGAAACATACTTTTGACTATTCACATAATAATCTATACTCAAGTACGTAAAGTACCCAAAATACTAGTATTGAAACACAAAGTCTCTGTTGATTAATCAGTGTATAACTAACCTAGACAATATGTCAATGAGAAACTAATAAAAAACTTTTATACTGTTTTTTCAATACTAGTATTTTGGGTACTTTACGTACTTGAGTATAGATTATTATGTGAATAGTCAAAAGTATGTTTCACAATTTATTAATTTAAAATTGTATGTACCTGTTACATTTGATTTTACTGAATGACGTATTTGAGTCTCCTGTTTTGTTTGTTTAGGTGCTCGCAGTTGCTTGTACCTTTAATTTTGTGAGAATTTTTGATTGGTCATTAGCACTGAACTGCCTTTGGGTGGAACTTTTAAAAATGTTAAAAGTTTCTAATGACATTCTTTTTATACATTCTTTCTGAAGAAGTTTCCCATTTTGGTGAGACAAAAACGTGTCTTGTGCTAATAAACTTGTGATACGTTAATTTTTATTACCACTTACTACTGTGTGGTTTTATCTACTTTTGGACTGCTTGGCTCCTTTCGTCTATCTGTTTGAGTTTACGCAGTTCTCTGGCATGTTGTACATCTTTCAATATGAATAGTATGATGCAAATTGCATTGTCTTCTGCTTGAGACAAGATAGGCTTCCTTCTAGTCATGGTTAGTACCTACTAGAGGTACTAGCATGTCTGTTAAATATTTTTAGTCGAATGTTAGGCTTGGTTCACTTGTGGCTACCTTCTTATTTTGCCTCCTTTCTGTAGGTCTGGTTGATAGATTTGCTCACTAAGCACCTCCACATTTTCCTGTGCCTCCTAAGGCAGCGGCAGAAGTTCATGAGGATGATAAAACCACAAGTGTCTCTCTAAGGTGGTTCTGGCCCCTCAATTGCAGGTGGTAATCTTACATTTCCTGTGGTGGCCCAGCTGCATCTGGTTCAGGTGGTAAAGGCTGCTGGAGAGAGAGAGAGCAATGCACAGCTATATGGTCTGTATGGAGAGCCTCCTGGAGTGGAATGCATATTCATTCGACCAGCTGACCTTTGCCATTGGATCATCGGAGGTGCTTTGGCCCATACCACTGGCCAGCCTGATTTACCATGTGGTAATGGGTCCATGTAATGTGACTCTTGGCTGGGAGATGACACACAAACTGCTCTTATCTTGCCCTATCCCCAGCTATGTGTGTTCCTTTCATCTTGTGTCCCTTCTTATACCCTGTTCTAGCCTACCCTATTACATTCACATTTTGTGTACTCCATTTGTCACTACCAACTGCTATGTCTTCCAGCCTATGTCCATTTCCAAACTTGTTTGTCAGTGGTGCTCTGTGTTTTGTTTCTGTCCCTACATACTATCTTAGCTCCCTTTCTCCATCACCCCTTTTCATTCTCTCTCTCTCTATATATATATAAACAACTAAGGCTGCTTTCCAAAAAAACATAATGCTTTCCTCCATTCTGCCATCCTGTCCACTCCTATATATGGTCCTTTTGTGTGATGATCCACCCCTTTCCAACCATTTTATACATCAAACATGTACCCACATTTGTGGAAACTATAGCAGTTTAACTATAAATAACACTTAGCTTTGTGGGAGCTTCATTTGAGGGATATGGTAAACCATGCAGGCAATCTACTGCAGGTACTGAAGTTCATATTTTCTGTTGCAAGATCAAACAGTTTAGGTTGTGGCCACTCTGGGGATTTTATCTTGCAGTTCTGAGTATGTATTTCCATCCATGGCTATCTTGCTTATTTTAACTGCACATCTAGGTCCACTTGCATAGCTGCTGCATGACTCATGTATGTACCCTGAAGCACAGCTATCTGCACACAAGTGCTGCATATCTTCATTTTGTAAGTTCATTGTCATACTATCATATGGTTTGGATGGAGAGATGATAGGGGTCCAGATGGAGAGTTGAGCAAATCAGTCAGCATAGGAGAGTAGTATTGCTGTAATTGAATTCATCCTAAAGTCTTCACAAGGTGGACCTTGTTTTTACAAAACCTCACCAAGATGACACAGATATATAGACTGTATTTTTATAGCATGTATCATGGAAAGGTATGTTCAAAAATAAAAAAGACAGTTGGGTATACAAGTCCCAGGATACAAAATGTGCCCAAGCCTGTAGGCGCACTGGTGGCAGGACAGGAAAAAATGACTGTGTAGAATCCTCAAGACATGAAAACATTCCTACAATGGGATTCAGGAGCTTACAGTCAGAGTCCCTGCTGACCTCCAGTTTGTTTTCTCTTTGTTTTGGCATTCCTAAAATGGGGTTAGGCCACTTCAGGAAGAGGATGACAGGACAGAAAAAAAGACATAAAGATGACAGAGTGGACTGCTGAGGGTAAGAAAGAAATTGTATACTGTTATTATTATGCAAGAAGCCCAGAATTTCCGGATAGAATATATTTAAAAAAGATTAAGAGAGAAACTAGAGGAAAAAAGGCTTACAAGGGAAAACTGTCAAAAGCTTCAAATGAAAATTTGTGTTCATACAACAGATTCATGAAAAACATTATATAGACCATGAAACCCTGCGCTGTTTGGAAAAAGAAGTGACTGAGAAAGTGTAGAAATATAAACAATAAAACCTAGAGATTTATGAAAGGTATAAAAAAGAAACTTGGACATGGGAAAGAAAGAGAGATCTGTTATGGTATAATTTTTATTCAAAGGAGAAAGCCAAACTAATAGGTTCACAGTGAAGTACTAGGCTTGCTGCCCTTTTCAGTCATTTTAAGCCTAGAGAATTTCCCTTTCAGAGGTGAGAATCAAACTTTATACCTTATGCCCATGAGGTAATCAATATGCAAAAAAAGTGGCTGCAAAGACATTTGAAGAGAAACACAGGCAAAACAGCCCAGATCTGGAAAATTTTACAATACAAAAAATAAGATCACAAATTAGGAACATAGAACAAAAAATTGTAAAGTAGAATTTAAGCAAATAGAAGCTGATGTTCACAGCATGATGGAATAATGACCCCCCCAAAGTAAGAAGAAACTGGTGGAGTGGAAACATGGACATAGGAAAGGAAAAGAGATTTAATATGGTGTGATATTTATGCAAAGGAGAAAGCAGAACTAATCAATACAAAAGCAGAACCAAATATATTTGAAGAGAAATACAGGCACAGGCATCCAAATATGAAAAATTTTACAATACAAAAAATAAGAAAACAAAGAAGGAAAGTAGAAAAGAGGATTCGTAATGGAGAAGTTAAAGAAACAGAAACTGAAAACATGGATTATCTTTGAAGGATTTAGTGTAGATAATCCAACTCTGGTAACATGACAGCAAGATGGAGCAATGAGTCCTCAAATTAAGGAGAAACCAGCAGAATGGGAAGCATCTGATCAGTTGCCACATGAAGATACTCTGGAGCTTTCAGTACGAAACCAGTGCAAATAGTTCAGTTGGAGTTGCGCAGCAAAGTAATGAACAGGAAATGGTGGCAACTCTGATGCAGTTAATGTTGTGGAGTGAGAGGTCAGTGAGTTCCCATATGAAAGAGCTGTGGGTGACTCAGGATGCAGATGAAGAGAATATGTCACAGGAAGATGTTCTGGAATTTTTTGTAGAATGCCTGCAGGAAAATAAGAAAAAATAATGTGCCCTTGGCTTAGAAGAAAATGATCTAAGGGAAGAGTTCCTTGATTAATTGAGATAGATAAACAAATTAAGACCTATGAAGGAAGTAGATTACAGAAAATTGTTAAGACCCAAAATGTTAGATTTCACTTTTTGCTCCTGGCCAGATTCTTGTATAGTATTTAAAGCAAGAGGGGTGAATCAAGAGATTTGTGACAGGGATATGAATTCTGTCAGTGTTGACAATGAGGTACAGAGACTGTTTAACAAGTCCAGAAATGCTTTTGAGGAGTGTGGTATTGTTGCAGATTTTTTAATTCGGAATTGTTGCAGAAAGAGATAGGAAGTAAAGCACACCAAAATTTAAAAGTCTTCGGTGGCATATTTTGCTCATTGTAAATGGTCAAGTGTGAATGGAACTTCTGTGACAATGGCTAGTACCAATCAACACTTTGTTTAACCATTGCTAAGGCTTTTAGTACTGAGACAAAATGGATGATTTCAGTAGCATCTGCAATTAGGGCAGTAAAAGGATTTTGGTCCACTCAGAAGAATGTAGGGGTTTTCAACAGCTCTAGCAGCAGATCAGCATTAACTCATTACAACATGTCATGAGGGGTCCACTACTAAATCACGAAGCCCAAAATAACAGTGCTCACACACTCGAGACAATACCGTATACCCAGAATTATGAATGGCTGAAGTTACCCAGGGCAAGTAAACACTTGTCTAACAGCAAACACAAATACTCCAGCTGATATAACAACCACCTAGGTGGGGGGCATTTAGAAGTGGACCCATCACGAGGGCTTTAAGGAGGGTGATATTTTCAAGTCCCATTAGGTATTACAGTGATCACAATGATTTAATGGAAATTTTAATTAGACATAATGCAAAAGAGTAAAGAAATGCAGACACACATTGAGGAGCTCACTAACCAGGTAAAGGTGGTTTCTTATTTGAATGACATTAACAGCAGATATGTAAGGATTTTTTTGCAGATGCTGATAAACATGAGGAGGCTATTAAGCTAAGAAAAAATGAAAATCAAGATGCAACCTTAGAACAGACGGCCTCACAAAGTTAAAGTTAGAGGTAAATGGTCAAGTGTGAATGGAACTTCTGTGACAATGGCTAGTACCAATCAACAGAGGAAAGAGAGAGAGAACACACTTTGTTTAACCATTGCTAAGGCTTTTGGAGCTGCTTTTTAGTACTGAGACAAAATGGATGATTTCAGTAGCATCTGCAATTAGGGCAGTAAAAGGATTTTGGTCCACTCAGAAGAAAGTAGGGGTTTTCAACAGCTCTAGCAGCAGATCAGCATTAACTCATTACAACAGAACAGATAGCACCAAGTATACAAAAAAAGAGAACAACAGAGATAATATAGTTGGTGTCTTCGCAGCTTTCAGAACCAGTGTAAACATCTGTTAGTATATGAGGCAGTTTAAGAAAAAGATACTACAGCAGTTTTCTGTAAATCTTGTGAGAGACACATTTTACAATTGAATATAAGTGAAAAACATTTTTTTTCTTTTAATTGATTAATGACAATGTTTTGTGTCCTATGAAGGCAGCAACGGTGCTGCACTATTATGGAAAAAGAAGTACACAAAGATAGGATTTTACAATTACTAACTGACAGTGCAAATTATGCCTCTGTTGAACTTAGTAATATCCATACAGCATACAGAGTAACTGCTTGTGCCTTAACAGATTTAAGCACACTAAATTAATTATTACTAATGAAATGTTTACATTTTGCCACATTGGGAGTTTTATTAGTATGCCAGAAGTTAGCAGAAATGCTGCTGACTCTCTTTTAAACCTGATGTTACTGCAAAAATATTCTGGTTATGATGGTTAACACAAAATTAAAGCATGTTACAGTAAATGCTCTTCATATGTACAGGAAATTTAGGCAGAGAGCCAAAGATTATCTTTGTGCTGTTTCTACAAAAATGTATATAATGTTTTGTATAGGCATATGTTGAAATGCTAATGGGGGGGGGGGGGTTGGACAATGTTTTATAAATTAAATATGCAATGGTAAATACTCTTGGGAATTAAAAAGTCCCAAGGATTGAATTACTTTAGTCAGTAAAAACAAATCAAATTAAAAAGAACAAACAAAAAACATGTTAAATGGTAGTTATTTGATATAAGGTGAATGTTTGTTTCAAAAGTATTTCAATGTCGATCTCTGATTGGTTTATTCACACCATGTGATTTGATTATGCCATATTTAAATGGTGATTGTTAGTTCATTTTCTGATGAAGTCTTAGTGAATATGAATGTGCTCATAGTTTTACAATAAAGTTTTGCATCTGGTGCAATACTTCATGTTTGGGGTTGGCGTAATGGTTAGGGCATTTACCTCACAGACAAATGGTATAGGGTTTGACTTTCACCTTTACTAAATGGGATTGAGGGATTTGCATAGAGATTAAGGTATTTACTTCACAAAAACAATTTACAGGGTTTGAGACCTTTGAAGGAAATTGGCTAGGCTTAAAATGTCTCACAAAGGCAGATACTTTACCACGTATCTATGCACCTATAATTCCCTGATGACCATTCTACCTCCTGTTGGCAAGTACTTGAAGACTAGGATTGGAGTGAACACTGGGAATCATGGCATATATAGACAGCTAGATAGACAGACAGAGATATTTTATCAGAGGTTAGCACATTTCTTTTGTAAGGTCCTAATATCTCTTCTTTTTGGCTGGTCAGTAATGTACAGTGCATGGCTCCACACCATTGATGCCATATAGACTTCCTGTACACTCTTGTCAGGCTTTTACTTCCCAGCTTTCCTAATGAAATTACTGTATTCCTGGGCCTTTCTATGGATATAGGTTTAGTGGCAGCCTTCTCTTTACATCCTCTACCCAGGATGGATGAGACACTGGAAGCTGCTCATTCCATCCTTGTTTGTCCAATGTCCTCCAGTATCTGGGCAACTAATATAATATAGATCTCCTGAGACATAGTCAAGGTCAAAACCTCTTCCAAACTCTACAGAACCAGCTAACTCCACTCTATTTCCACAGTATTTCACACTACATGTTTCACCTTCATTTTATTACTGATTTTAGCCTTTGAACAAAACTGAACATAGCCATTCAAGATTAACATTTGTTTGCTGAAGATAGGCTGTGCACTGAATTACTTAAAATACTCATGCTGGGAGCGGTGGTGCAGCGGTAGCATTGTTGCCTCACAGCAAGTGGTTCTCCCGTTCGATTCTCGGCTATTGTGCAGGGAGTGCCTTCTGTGTGGAGTCTGCATGTCCTCCCCGTGGTTGAGTGGGCATTCAAAAGACATGCATAAATGGGCGTGCCTTCATTGAAGGTTGAATGTTGAGCTGGAACTTCAGCGTTCGTCAAAATCTACTGCCAATCATTAGCGGACTGGAGTTCCGCTGTGGCGACCACTAACCAGGAAAAGCCGAAAGACACACTCATGCTGGGAGCTGTTCTGGTAGCAACTTCACCCAGTGCCCTTCTTGCTAAATGGCTTTCATAAAATGACTTTCACTTTTATTTTTTTTGTCACTCAGTTTCAAAATTTGTACCAAATCTGCATCTTCCATTTGTAGATGTTGACTAGATAAATGATTCTTGTCTAATCTTTAAATGTACTTATTGGTGCAAACACAGTTTAAATATTGCATTCAAAACACTGTGAATATGTATGCTGAGTGTCTCAAGATGGCTACATTAATCCTTTTTTTTGGTGGGGGGTTCCGTTATCCTGTAATTACCATAAGGCCTCTCCTTCAGCCATGATATTCATGCATTGGTTTCTCCCAGAGATGATAGCTTCTCAGCTTGCTGACCAATTCATTCCCATGATAGTTGTGCTAAGAGCAGCATGCTTATCCACTGCAAGAGCTTAGGCTTTCTTATTTTATGTGAAATGACTCCTCCCTCCAGTTCACTGTGACTTCTGCTATAGCTTGCCACAAAAAGCATATGCTTAACTCCCCACAGACAACAAATGGGTAAGTGGCCCACCAAAATGCAAGCGCATTCATCTGGGATTTCCACATGGACAGACTTTTGTGGCCGCCTCCCCCCTACTCCTCAGCCCCCAAAATAAAAGAGATTCATATTACTATTCCTGTGCCACTCCTCCATGCCAGCTTCCCCTGGTACTCTGGCTGTTAGGTGAACCTGGATCGCTGGTGCAAATGCCAGGACCTCAACCCTCTTTGCCAGGGTAACTGTCAACCTGGTGGTACTATTATTAATAACTAGTTAGACACATAGCAGCCTTTTAGAATGAATTTAATCTTTTTAAGAGGAATAATATGACATGACATAGAAATATAGGAACAATATTAGGCAAGTGGCCACAAAGACCATAAGATCCCAAACCATATACTATTTTAAGTAAACACACATAGAAGTTTATAAATCCATTTTCAAACACTTAATCATGTTTACCTCCAAACTGGGCTGGGTTATTGTAGTTCTACATAACCTCTCAAAGAATTTGAAGTGTCACAGTTTTGTTCCAAAGTAAACCGTTAACGCAAGTCATCTTTGAATACCACAACATCAGATTTTTCTACAACATGCTATAAATCTCTATTCAAAATTCTAGCAAACATATGTTTCATTGTACCTTTAACACCCTTATTCTGTATTTACTCCGGCTCTCTGTAGTTATTTGAAAACAAAATATAAAATTTTATGGTATACTGAACTCTAAAACAAAGAATATATATATGTAAGCCCATAGACATCATAAGTGAATGTGTTCCTTTTGTAGTTGCAGTGCTTACTATTCCTATGTCATCACTGTTTAATGCTTATTTATAATGAGTGAGTCTTCAGACAGCATTCATAAATACATACATATATGTATATATTTAAGTCAAACTATTATGTGCAAAGATGTAGGCAGCCACATTCTTTGTACTCAGATAATACATTTTTATGCTAAGCATCTCTTGAAACTTTATGATTTACTGAGGCCAAGCTATGGCTGTAAGCATGCATTTTTTAGGCAGACCAATATTAGACTGGACTGAATAGAATAAGCAAGTGAATTAAAATTATCGCTGTCTTCATAACATCTGCGCAGCTACAGCTTTGGGGATTTCTCCAACATAAACTAATATTTTGATGTTATTTTGTACAATACAAACAGACAAGTTATGATACTGCAGGGACTGTCACAATGCTGCAATTTAATATAATTTTAACTTCAAAACTAATTTGCACCTAGTATTGTAATCATGAACATAAGGAATTTATAAGTCTTGGCATTATCATAGAAGAAATTATTTGCATAAGCTACTGAAGTGATGTTTGTGCTAATTGTTTTTTTTTTTTTTTTTTGCATGTGTAATACACCAGAAACAGTTTCTTTAAGTACAGTTAATTTCATTTAAGTATAGTTAATTTACAGTAAAGTTCAAGCTGGCTTGAAATCCCCAAATGTATTCATAAATGGGTGCTGATATTCCTTAGGTAAATCCAGTGGAGTTCCACTGATTCTTCTGGTACTTTAACAGCTTCCTTTGGTTAGAGTCCACCAAGAGTGTCCACTTTCAGTCTCAAAATACTTGTCTATGAGAACTCAGTGTCTCTGAACTCCATGGCAACAAGCCATGCTTCTAACATCAACTTTTTCAGCTGAATCACATTTGACTTGGCTGTCATAAGATTTTATTATCATAATATATTAATTATACTTGCTAGTATATACAGTACTTGGAAAACGAAGGTTATTCCTTTTGAACTAAAACTGACACCTTATAAATTCATGGTGCCAGTTTTCCACCTGTATGAAACCTGAGGCTGTGATTCACAGACATGTGATGTGCACATTCATGGAGCTATACAGCATGAGGCAGATAGTTAAATGTTCACCAAAGTTAACCAGATATGTATTAGAGACAGTATAGCAGTGACATACCAAGGGAAGGACTGCATCCTAAAACAGGCCTTCCATACTCTCGGAAGGAGCAGTTGTACTCTGCCATAGTGCATGAGTAGCTCTACAGAAAATCCTGTGACTGATGTCTTAGGTACTACCACCAAGGCGGACTAGCACAACTCACATCTGTACTAATAATAAAATGCTGCATAGCTGCCATTCCAGATAGCAAACAGATTGTCAGCATAGCAAAAGCCTAATAAGTTCAGCATTTAAATAGGGAGTAAAGAGGGAGAAAGGACATATGTCTGTCTATCTATCCATCTGTCTGTCTGTCTGTCTATCTATCTATCTATCTATCTATCTATCTATCTATCTATCCATCCATCCATCAGTCTATCTATCTCTCTATCCATCCATCAATCTATGGCTATCTGTCTGTCTATCTATCTATCTATCTATATATCTATCTATCTAGTTATCTGTCTGTCTATCTATCCATCTATCTGTCAGTCTATCTGTCTAGCTGTCTATTTCTATCTCTGTCTATCTATCTATCTATCTATCTATCTATCTATCTATCTATCTATCTATCTATCTATCTTTATTAACCAGGATAGACTGACTCAGCTGGCAAAAACTTATTTAGGAGAAAAAATCCATAGCAAATCAAAGGGTCTATATTATAATACCAAAAATCCTTTTAAACGAACATGAAAACACCAACATGTATTGTGCGAACCACGATTATGTCGAATGTATGAAACTGCGAAATTCAAAAAGTCGAAGTGTCATGGTTTGCCCGTCTGCGGTACAGCTCCGTAAGGTAAGTGTGTGATAGTTACGGTCCTTAGGGTTAGGGTGCGGGTTAAGGTAAGTGCATAAATAGTAATGTATGTAAGGTTTAGTGTAGGGTTAGAAGTAGGGTTTTGGTGCTTTACTTTAGGGTTAGAAGTAGGGTTTTGGTTAGTGTATGTATGTGGTTTATTTATTTTGTTTGGGTAGGTAGTATGTAGTGGGAGGAGGAGTTGGCCGACTATGGGGATTCGACTTAGTACGTTCGGCATATTCGCGGATCGCGCAATACGTGTCGGTGTTTTCGTGTTCGCTTAAAGGATTTTCGCTATTATAATATAGACCTCAAATCAAAGAATGACTACATTGTGTACAGTGACTGAAATTATATCAAATTATAGAGAAATAACAGAAAAGTAAACAAAGTTGTTACAATACAATACTTAAATATTTTAAATGTATGTACACATTTATTCTTTATTCACATTTTTTGTAACATCCTGCAGCAAGTATTCATGAGGTGTTGAATAAAGAGTATACAATGATTTATTGTCTGAGTAGTAGAGAGCAGTTTTATGAAGATTAAATCCTAGTGGGGACTAGATTGGCATTGCTTTTTTTTCTGTAAGTAACCTTTATTTTAGATGTGCAAGTTTTAGATATTTTTCAGTCTGAATTTCACTAGGAAAGAGTTCCATATTTTGGCAATGTGAACCGAGTAAGTAGATCATAGCATAGTTGTGTGGCTTTTTGGATGTTAGTAGTTGTTTTTATTTAGATCCTAATGGCCACAGGGCAGTAGATGTCTACAAGTCCCTTTAAATCTGAGCATTTGTTTGGTTTCTGAATTATCTTATCAGTTACTATAAGCAGAGTGAAGGTTAGGCTACTGTTTTAATCAAGACAGTTGAATGTACCTAAGACTAGGTAGTGATGTGTTATGTAAGATGCATTTGTAGTCTGTTTTGTTAATTTGAAGGCTAGTTAGTACTCATGAGTAATAAAGGAGAGAAAGAAGAAAGAGTGATTTGGATGTAGTTTGCTAAGCATTGTAAGTTAGGTATGGTTTAGCTCTATATACCTCTCTTCCCCTCAACCTTCTCTCAGGAAATACCATCCAATATAACTCCCCTGCTCTATCTCTAGGTAACAGGTCCTGAATGCTCCCTCTAAGGTCAAGAACACTGCATTAGTGGACCCAGACAATATCCCAGGATGCCTTGTAAATAGCATGAAACATGACCTATCAGGCCCTCTGGAATTGCTATTTAACTGTAGCCTCCAGTCAGGCTTTGTACCTCATAAATGGAGAACAGCAACAGTCACCCCTCTGCACAAAGTTGGGCCATCTACAGACCCTGGAAACTACAGACTCATAAGTCTCACTAGTCTTATATATAAAGACATGGAAAAAATTATAATGGAAATGATCAATAGTGATATAATAAACCTGGAGACATTGGACCCAACCCAGTTTGGTTTCATCAAGGGCAGGTCATGTCAACTCAACCTGGTGGACATTTTTGAGAAGGACACCAAAGCAATGGATAAGGGCAAAATGGTTCACACTGCCTACCTTGACCTGGTCAAGGCATTTGACACAATACCCTACTCGGGCATAGTTGACAAACTCAAGTGGTTAGGTACAAACCCATATGTCATGTGGTTGATAGCCAACTGGCTCACAGACAAGACCCAGGAAGTTAGAACTGGGGAGTCCACCTCTATAAAAAGACCAATCAGAAGTGGAGTCCCTCAGAGATTGGTCCTTGGACTGCTACTTTTTGGCATTTATTTCTCTGAAGTCAAGGCCAATGTCAATGGTCTCTGGCTGACTAAATTTGCAGATGATTGCAAATTAGGAGCTGTCATTGAATCCCACACTGACACAAATGTTCTCCAGGAAGGGGTGACACAGGCAAATAACTGGTTTCAGAGCCATGGACTAAAACTAAATGCCAAGAAATGCATAATAGTATTCCTCGGGAATTCATCCACCCCCTGGTAACTATCATATTGACAACACATCCCTAAGATTTGACTCTGTAGTCAGGGACTTAAAGGACACACACAGACAGTAATCTAGCTTTGGCCATTACATGTCTACAGTAGTGAGGAAATCATTCTATCTTGTACAACTTATAAACAAAGGTATGGCATCTAAGTCCTAGTAAGTCATTGTTCCACTGTATTCAGCATTCATCAGAACTATCACTGAGTACAGTGCTCCATTTAGTATGTACCTAACCAAGCATATCCAACAATTGGAACATCCACAGAGGTGGACTAAATGAATATCGGGTGTAAATAAAATGTCCTATGCAGACCACCTCAAGGTATTTTGTCTCCTACAGGCTTTTGAGGGGAGATGTATGCCTGGCATACAGGGCATTGTCAGACCCCACTCAGATGGACCTCCTTCATATCTGCAAAGTAAACATCACCAGAATTACCCATTCTAAAGATTTAAACCTTGCCTGTGATATAAATATGACCTGGTGGAGAGAGAGGTATGCATCCCAGAGAGTTCCTCCCTAACCCAATTCAAGTGCAACTTGGACAACTGGATGGGGAACAGGAAATGTATCCCTGTTTTGGCACCTATATCTCTAATGGACACAGACAACCTGTAAGTGGTTCACCTCCAAGGCCCCTGCTTGTAAATGTTTTATCTCCCAAGCCCCTATTTACACTTATCAAGGGTATCAGAACTTGTCAGTGATTTGGCATGCATGGCTAGGCTTAAAAAAGGCCCTTGTGGTCATTAAACACCTACGAACCTATATTACAATCTTAGTGTTTTACAAGTTTTGGATATTACATAAGATATGTGATGATCATATTTGAGATGTTCATAAATGATAATGGAAGATGTTTGATTTTTTGGAACTTGTTTAATTTGATGTTTTGTGATAGAAGAGACAATAATTTTGTTAGAGTGACTTTGTTAAATTGGTATGGAAAACGCAGGGAGTTTGGTTTTTGATTGAGTACAAGATGTTAATCTGTTCAATGTTTCTCTATGCTATGGAGAACAATTTGTAATCTGCTTATAGAGTTAGCTGAGCAAATGTTAATAGAGTCATCTTCATATTTATCTTCATATTTAATTAGAGGTGAGTTAAGAGCATGTTTGTACATGTAATTGATAAGTATATTGAATGAGAGAGGGCCTCAGATTGATCCGTGAGGGACTCTGACTGTTCTGGTCAGAAACAAATAGTATGAGTACTGTCCTTGGAGTGCCTGTAATCTATTTAGATGATAACTGTGTAGCCAACTTAATGTATTGTTCCTAATACCAAAGTTAGATATCCTATTTATGAGCAATGCGACTGTTTCAAATGCATTGGTTAGTCAATGAATGCAGAAGACACAAAGTGATTGTTTTTTGTTTTAATGATTTAGTCTTCTAAAAATGTTGATTAGAGATATTTCAGTAACATATTCAGGACAGAAGCCATGCTCAATAGTGGAGAATAGGTAAGATGTAATTAACTGATTAAGGAGTTTGTAGTAAACATATTGTTGTAAAAGTTCAGATAAGGGAGATAATAAAATAATTGATTTGAAATTGAAGATATCAGTAGTGGTTCCTGGTCTGTGAAGAGATTTGATAATAGGTTTTCAAAGTAAAGAAACATGTTGCTGTTGCAAATATCTGATTATCAGAACAGTTACTTGGAATGCAGTAGGGAAGGTGGATGTCTTTTGGTATTCACCTGGAATGTTGTATGGTGCTAGTGGAGTTGGCTTTATTTTAAAGGACTTTTTTTAATAAAATATTTGCTTATTGAATGTTGTATTCCATTATCAATATGTTTGCATTGCTTGACTGTCTGATGCTGATCATATACAGCGATTATTTAATTTGCAGGCTATATTATAGGTACGTTTCTTAAAGTAATGGGTTAGGCTGTGATTTAATATCAGGTTTTAACAATATGTTTATACTTTCCCAGAATTGCTTAGGGTTATTTTTAGTGAATATCTGTAGGTTAAGTAAGTGTTTTCATTTGTCATGTTTTACTACTTTTTTATTATGCTTCTAAGATTTTTGCCTTGCTAAAAAATAGAGGTCAAGTTACATATTTTACAGCTGTATCTGTCAGGACCATTGTTTTGTTTTGTTTCAGAAGTTAGTCATTGGTGCTATACAGGAAAGCATGAAAGGGGAATAAATCAAGCAAAGGGAAAGCACCCAAGGTTAATCACAGCATATGGATAGTGCAGGAATCAATGACAATCTTATTTTTTTGTGGGGTAGAGAGACCCATTTTCAATATATATGTATCTATCTATATCTATATTTTTATCTATATCTATATGTATGTGTATATGGGTCTGCCTGATAATATTGAAAGGTGACATCATTGAAGACAAATTCATCGAGACGACATATATGAAAACCCACTTCATCGACAGACTGGATGAATTAAATCCTTCCCAGGGTAAGTACTAAGTCACCTAAACACACACAAAACCAACACCGGAACATTCAAAACCCACCTAGGTGGGTGCTATTCCCCCTACACCCCCAATGTAGGGGTCTGTACCCCCCATATCCACAAATTAAATATATCGACTCCGAGATCATACTGCAATTTGGGAAAGGACAAAGTTCACCTTCACGGCCAACAGGTTTTCATGGATGTCGTTTCAGTGAATTTGTCTTTGATGATGTCAGCTTTCAATATTCTCCAGTAGACCCATGTATGTATATAGATATAATGAAGCTGAATTGTGTGGGTAAGTAGAGAGGAATGGTTGGTGCATGCATGCATACAGTGAGAAGACAAGGTAGAGGGACGCATAAAATGCAGACATAGACAGGCAGTGGTTGTTTACACACAAAACTGGATGGGGGAGGGTGGAGACCTAGTGATCAGGGAGTTGCACAATGAACAGGGTGTGAAGCATGGCATAACAGGGAAATAGTACCTTGATAAGTAAAGGACAGAGTTCGTTGTTAGATACTAGGCTGGCCCACAGGATGTAACCCACCCATCAGTAACCTCTAGTGGTGCAGTAGTCAGTGCACTTTGGATGACATCAGCTTATACAAATAACACCGTGAGATGATGGAAGACATCAATGAGTGACTAAGAAAAAAGGGGCGCATGTCCCTTATCCTGAGTAGAGTCCATGGAGGTCATCATCAATCTCTCCAGCCAACTTTCGGAAAAGCAGACCTCATGTCCACTGGGTACCCAGACTTAGGGATAGCAGCTGGCTCATGCCAAGGTAACCACTGTCACTTCATAACCTTTACTACAATTGGCCTGCAGATGAATGAGAAAAAAGAATACATTACTACACATCACACCATGCAGTGCCACACATAGAATATGCACCCCAATGTTGGAATATTTGTTCCTGCCATGTTTATTTTTTTTTTCCTCTGAAAACCTCAGGATGCAGGAAGACCAGTTAATACAATAACAGTTAGAAAACATGCTTACAGTGCATGTCCTTTTCTCTGTCTCTCTTGCTAACCTTTGCCACCCCATGCCAATGCAGGACAAGGTACTGTTATTGCCGATCACTGCAGAGCACCACTCAACAGAATGAACAACACCAGTGAATATCCTGGTAACTTTGTACCAAGTATCCACCTTGCCATTCTAAGCAGAGCCCACCTGCCCTCTTTGGTAATGGGTGCTAACCTTAACCCTAATGCTGCCCCTTCCCTCAACCCTAACCCTAAACCTAAACCTTGCCTTCATAAAAACCTTCCTGTAAAACTGCCACTATTCAGACAAATTTGAAGCAAGTGGGTTTTAGTGTTAATATCAGGAGAGGAAAGAGTTTTCCTTTCTCATTATTATTTCTTTCAATAGTTTTTGTTTTCAGTATTGAGTATGTTTAAACTTTTTTTGTCGGTGTTTTCAGTTTGACTTTAAATCAGTCTGATCATACACAATAGAACTGTATATCTATCCGTAAATATATATATATATATATATCTATATACATACAGACACACACACACACACACACACACACACTGTTGTTATAACTTGTCACTGTGCCATTTAAAATAACTTTTCCACATGATGATGACTATGTCCTACCTACCTCTAAAGTTACTTCTAAAGCTGCATGGTTATGATTATGTCTGCTGCACAACTTTGCCAGTTCATGTACTGCATTGCATATTATGAATGTGAAAATTCTACCCTTTTTCAGACCCATATTTGTGGAGCAGATGCTGAATCTTCACCAGTGCAGCAATGCATTGTACGTGACTCCTCCTTGTACATGGTACTGCTGTTGCTCTTCAGCCATGATCTCTACATCCTGCTCTTCCACCACTGATTCTATTGCTGTGCTAAGCCTTGTTAGATTGTTTTCCTGCTGATACAGCTGTTTCTGTAGATCCATATTATACAACATGGCAAACACCACAAACAATTTGCACCAGTTGTCTGGTGCATATTGCAGCATCCCAACCTATGTGCCAAGACACCATAAACTTCCCTTCAGTTGTTCAAATACAGTCTTAATGCCATTACACCTTTTTTTGCATGGACAGTATAGTACACCACCCTTACCATTATCTGAGGGCTGCTAATGGAGGTCATGTACAGCTCCAAATCATCTGTTGTTGCCTGCAACATGTAACAGTCATACCATTTTATGTAGCCTGCTTCATGGTATGTGTGTATACTACCCTTTGTAACCCATCTGTATGTGTTCCCACTGGCTAGGTGATCCTGTAGGAAGTCCTTTCACATTAGACTCACGTCAGTTATCAGAATTGTCAAAAGTGTAGGAATTGCCAGAGTCATACATGAACTCATTATGTATAACAACCTGGGATTTATAGACCACCAGGAAATTGACAGAGTAGAAGCTTTCAAGTTCGATCAAGATGCATTCGAAAGAATGCATCTTTGATCATATAATAGGGACCCCAAACTGCACCTCCATTCATGTGTTGAGTAATACAGAAATTATTTCTGGATGCTGATATCTTTAATTTCTACTTGAAAATAAAATCCCTTCCACAACTGTTCTGTTGTTTTCTAATACATTAAAGATACATATAATGGGAAGAACATGGCTTCATTAGTTTTTGTGCTGTAAGCCTGACTGTATTGTAATTATTTTTAACTACATATAGGCTAAATATTACATGCCTCACAGGTGGATTCAGAGGGGGTGCTAAGGGTGTACTGCTTTCCCATCATTGCTTTTGTTAAGAACAATCAGCCAAAAAACTTAAAATAGATTTGATGCATGGTTTTCCTTAAAACAGTTTAAACTTTAAATTACACTTGCAGTCAAGCTTTTTTTTTGTCAGTGTAATACTTTTCTGTTCTGAAAGCAGCCATTCTGGAGGTGTGAAACACGCTGCCATTATGGAATTATCAGATCATTAAATGAAGCTCTGAAGCTTAACATCTATGCAGAAGAAATACTGAAAGTAGCCTGAACCTCCCATTTGAGTAATAAAATGTAACTATCTTTGAGCAATATTTGTTGTTTTGACTAGGAAAATGCATACTAATTTGTTATGATCCCCATCAGTAACTTGCCTATAAATAATGACTAAATATAAGAGAAAAATAAAAAAATATGCATTAGATCAATAGTATGCTGATGCTATTTATTTTCATCTCCACCGAATAATGTTATTTATTAGTGCCTGCATATCTATTTAGTATGAGATTCAGTTAATAATTATGTAATAACAGTGAATAGATATTTTTGAGGCTGCCATTGTTAACTTCTTAAACATTTATTAATCAGTCTTTTTTCATCTTCATTAATATTAAAAAAAACTTCAAAAAGCACCTGTGTGTCTGCTATATAATTTGTTTTTAATACTAGATTCTTGAGCTTTGTTTTTTGTGTTCATTAATATGAAGACATCACTGAAAGAATATCAATACACCAAAATGATGAATCATGTAACAACATATTGCGTGTCTCTGACTCGTGTGCATATTCCTTTTCAAAGCTTCAGCAAACAGAGCTCCATATATAGAAAATGTTCAGGCCATGATGGTCTTGCCAGCTTATATTTAGTCAAACCACAAAACTGGAGACGTAAGATCATGTATCATGTTTTTTCTTACAGTGCACAACATGGCGGTAAAAGTGAAGCTTATTTGTTATGCACCAACCTATTCACTGCAGGCAAAGGCATTTACTAAATTTACATTTACTAAAATAATAAAATTCTGTTTTTATTAGCTGAAATTCTAGGTGTTATACTAGCAACTGATACACTAGTTTTCAGTCAGCCCATCAGTCCATACAAGTTTAAAATCATATTTTGTATGTCTTTATATAAACAGATTAAAATAAAATTTGAAATGCATAGCACAAATAAAGGAAACTGACAAAAGAAATGCAAGTTTTCTCAAAAGAGTTATCTAGTCTAAAATGCCAGATTCTGTGAATTATCTTCTCTTTCGCAGTAGTTAAATTTTACAATTTTATTTATTTATTTGAAAACTGGAACAGCAAGCTGGCTGTTAGACTTACTGGTTTAAGACTGTGTTGAAGTTTTTTATTAACTAGGAAAAATGAGCAGTACATGACACAGTATGTGTCTAAAAACCCAAGCTGATGTTAGATCAGCAATGAGCAGTACATGACACAGTATGTGTCTGAAAACCCAAGCTGATATTAGACCAGCAGTGAGCAGTGCATGACACAGTATGTGTCTGAAAACCCAAGCTGATGTTAGACCAGCAGTGAGCAGTACATGACACAGTATGTGTCTGAAAACCCAAGCTGATGTTAGATCAGCAATGAGCAGTACATGACACAGTATGTGTCTGAAAAACCAAGCTGATGTTAGATCAGCAGTGAGCAGTTAATGACACAGTATGTGTCTGAAAACCCAAGCTGATGTTAGACCAGCAATGAGCGGTACATGACACAGTATGTGTCTGAGAACCCAAGCTCATGTTAGACCAGCAGTGAGCAGTACATGACATAGTATGTGTCTGAAAACCCAAGCTGATGTTAGACCAGCAATGAGCGGTACATGACACAGTATGTGTCTGAGAACCCAAGCTCATGTTAGACCAGCAGTGAGCAGTACATGACATAGTATGTGTCTGAAATCCCAAGCTGATGTTAGACCAGCAGAGAGCAGTGCATGACGCAGTATGTGTCTGAAAACCTAAGCTGATGTTAGACCAGCAGAGTTGAAGCTCGGCCTGCACAAGTGTCAATGTATATCTATATGAATATATTAAAATCAAACTATTATGCACAAAGATGTAGGCAACCACATTCTTTGTACTCAGATGACACCTTTTTATGCTAAGCATCTCTTGAAATGTTATGATTTCCTGAGGCCAAACTATGCCTGCAAGTATCTTATCTAATTCTTTCATCAGTTTGTGCATATTTTGCTTAGAAGTAGGTTTGCATGTTTAAATATTGCTTACAGCTATAAGGGCAGCAGTCGACAATGATTAATCCATTTGCAGAGAGGGTTGTATAGATTTTGTAAATTAGAAGTGCCTTGGGGACATAGTATGAGGCCTCGAATATAGAACTAAATTTTCTGCCTTCACTCATGATTGTGTCAAGCATCCTTTCAATGGTAATGTATTATGGTCACTGGTTCACCAAGGAATTAGGAGTGTGTACTAGCTAAAACAAAAGCAAACAAAAATTCTGATTATTTTAATAGAATTACCAAGCACATGCCTAGAATTAAGGTGTAATGTGGAAGAAGCAAGTGATAATTTGATCATCATTATTCAGTTTACATGACCAGTAGAAGAAAATGTATTTTAGTTAACATTTTAGATAAATATGTAAATATGGATGGCTGGTACTGAATGTGGATACATATGTGCCTGGGGCCAATGGAGATGAAGTAGATGAAAGAAACCACTTGTTTCTAAGCTGCTGACTGACGTAAGGGGTTGCTTCTCTTGGCCCTTTGGTGAGGACGTCCAGGGAAACCATACAAACCAGTATGTGATATATGGCTGGCATTCCCTTTGTACAGCTAATTAGAAATGAACTATTATTTTGCATAAAAAGGTCACATAAAATAGATAGTTTTATTTTTATACCATGTTTTTGAGCAGTTTGCTTTATACAAGGTCATATTATATGGCACATAATCTTACTGCAATTATTTTCTTTAACCTGATTTTTTTATTCAAACCTTTTCTTTCATTTCAGGCACACAATCATGTCTGGCTTATGGTATAACCACTTATCATAGAGTTTAAGGTTCACCAGAAAGATGATCTGGTCTAGATTGCACTGGGTTGGACTTCCAGCTTCTGGCCTCAGCAGTAATATACTAAGAGACCTTTTTTGTCAGAATCAGAGTGCCACAATAACAAGTAAGTGACAATGGCCCTCTTTATATGACAGTTGACATCCAGATATCTCTATAAAAATGTTATCATATTATGTCTCACCTGTGGCATGTGACAACTAATGAGATTGCTGAGAGGTTTGTGCAAAGTCTTAAACAAGAGCTCTGACCTATGAGGAATGAAGCGTTTACCCTCCAGCAATAGCTAGTTAGTTACTTGACCACGTACTGGAATATTGTTTATACTACCACTGACCAAATTGTGCATTGACCTGGCTACCATTATCATCTAATATTTAGTGCAACATTCACCATGACTGTTAACGTATAGGCCATCCAGGGCAGCAGCAATGCAGTAAAATGTCTTTTCTTTCAGTGCAATACATGTTGAGAATTCATAAATTAACCATAGTGCAATACTCTAAGGTCCATAGTGCAATACTCAAATTTCTGTTTCTGTGCAAGGATCAATGCACTATCTTAACTAAGTACCTGTGCAATACTAAAGTCTCATGCAAGTAAGTGTTCAGTGCAAAAAGTGTTAAAATGTGTTTCTAATTATGTGCAATATTAGTCTGTCTACTTGCATGTCCGTGATGTAATAGATAGGTGTTGTATGTGTAAATGTCTATGAAGATAGTCTATGTGTTGTCTGCATACTGAGTCTGGAGACAATGAATTTCATTCAGTTTTTACACTTGGGTGATTTCTGAATGACAATAAAGTTTATTTTTGAATTTTGACTTTTATGACTTTTGACCAGACTCCACACAAGTTGCTCATGGTATTTCCCCCTCAATCAAGACTGAACAGTTTCCAGACCTTCATCAGACTGTCCAAGACAAATCTGAAGACAATGCATTAAAAAATGAAGGTATGATCCAGCACAATGGTAATTGAGAATCATAGAAAATGCCAGACTGTGACAGTGGAACCTATTTGTAAAAGGCCAAACTTGTTTTACAGAAATTTCACACAGCAGCAGGGTTTTTGGCATCAAAATGTACCGATTCTGTGTGAATCTCTAACCACACAAATTTTGGTGCAGATCAGTATTTAATTGAACCCTACCACTTTAGATGCTTTAAAGCATGATATTTTAGCCATGACATACATGTCACATAGGAAATTAGGCATACTTCCTGGAAAATATATAGGACTTGTACATATGATGTAATGGCAGCACAACAGAGATGCACTCTAAATACCTGTATCATGTATACTGAGCAGAAGTTCAAAACTCCAAACACGATAGAAACTAATGGTCTCTACTCATTCAGAACTTTTTGTCAAAAATACTATTTGCATGTGTATTTTGAAAATAATGTCCATTTCAGTGTATGTATGCAACTAAACTATGTGTATTGTATATTTGGCTACATGCTCATGTTTTGTTACAACTCCAACTTGTATTTTTGTTGTGATTGTTTATTTTTTTCTTTCAGATTCAACTTGTATTCTTTGTTATGACTGTTTTTATTATCTCTGCTTCCTGGCCCAGGTTGTGGATGAAAAGGGTCTTTGGAATGGTTCACCTAAACAAATGTAATAAATAAATAAATAAATAAATAAATAAACTAAGAGAGAATACTGCAAAATGTGAGACTCTGACAGTGCCACAAAGAAAAAGAAAAATGGAGGAAAAACAGCTGAAAGTGCCTCAGTAATCTAAACAGGAATGAAACAAAATAAGCCACGCCACAAATGTCCACACAAAGGAGAGTTTATTCACAAGCTTTCGAGTCAAAAACTCTTTTTCAAGTAAACAAAACTCTAATTAAAATCATACATTACTCAGTGCCAGCCATTCAAATTCAAATAATTAATTAAATTCAAATAATTAATTAGACAGTATATCATCTTAAAGCTACAATGAGACACAAAGTAAATAAAAATATAACTATATAAAATACTTCACTATACATATTTAAACATATGGATTTTTTTATATATTAAAATAGATTTTATGCTATTAACTTTATTAAGACCAGGTGGCACATCTGCCCTAAAAAAAGTCGATCTATTTATACTCAGCCCTCTCAGTCATACTGACAATATTTCCACCCCTTTTATTTGTAAAAATCTTCTGAAGTACCCTGAATTCAAGTGTGTGGTCATCACCATGTTCTATAATATGTTTGCATAAAGCATTGGTATCAGTTCTCCTACAAATTTCTGATGCATGTGAAGCTATTCTTTCCTTAAGTTTACAATTAGTTTTACCTACATAGAAACATCGGCATTTCACACAATTTGCTAAGTACACTATTCTTACTAATACATGTACCAAATGTCTTAAAGAAAAATCTGTTATTTAAAATGGGATGCATAAACTCTACATCTGTGCTGATATATTTACAATATACACAGTTATAGCATGGGACGGTGCTCTTGGTTTTTATTCGGACCTCTGTCTTTCCTAGTCTAACATCTTTATAGCATAGCAGCTGTTTCAAATTCTTTTCCTTCTTGAATATAAAGAAGGGTTCATGCCATACTATTCTCTTAATAGCAGCATCAGATTGCAGAATAGTCCAATTCCTCTTAACAATATTCTGGAACTGCTGTGAATGCCTATTACATTTCATCACATATCCTAAGCTTTGTTTAGGTGCTAGTGCAGAAGTATAAGAGACTAAAATGGCAGAGACTGTCTTTCTCAGCATATATAGAGATGAGAATCATACCTAGAGAGTTACAAATTACTAAAATACCTACTTATGGCAACAAATATCCTGACCTTCTTAAATAATGGCAGGAACTCAATCTGCAATATATGGTGCTGATGAATGACTTTTTTCATGAAACAGAACACAGTCTTAGTGTTCAAACTGACTCTGTGGAAAATGAACTGGTGGCATCTGAAGAATTTAGTAATCTCACCCAGAACTATCAGATTATACTTGATAGACTAAAATATTTTGAGAATGCATTAGTCTCTGTTAAGAAGTGTAAACTGATCAGAGATATTAATGATTTTAAAAATGGCCGCATTTTTTCATGGCCGAAAGGGAGATCTCAAATTAATCGTATTCCTGCCAATGATAGTGGATATTCTGGTATGATACAACAAAATCGCACTGTAATACAAGGCACATCTACTATGAGAACTATGGCAGAGGGTCCTGCACCTGGTAACGTCGCTACGAATATGGGGAAGCTATTGTGGCACTTGATTCTTTCAATAACTATTCGCAACAGATGAGAGACAACTCCAGTTTGGATACTGCTACTCTAGTGATGAATAGAGAAGAAAACATTAACTTAGAAGCAGCAAGAGTTACAGAAATTTTTTTGGAACTACCAACAAGCAAATACAGCTGCAATTACTGCTACAGATACAAGTGAGAGGGCAAGAATGAGGCAACTAGAGGGAAACACCACAGAAGAACATGCAGCACTTGCAAAAGGTATTGGGGGCAATACCAAAGGTAGGCCTGATAACAAGGAGCAAGAAAATGTAATAGGTCACACTGTTGTTAATTTATCTCATTTTGAATTTAGTGTATCTGAACTGGAATTGCTAGATAAAGGTTTATCCTTTATTCCTTGTGTTAATGTGTTACTGAATGATTGCCTCACTGAATTGCATTTTTTTACTCGGAATATAGACTTAAAACTATTATTCAATGATACAAACAATGGCTCTGATTTAAAAAGAAGTAGCACTTTTATAACTATAAGTTCAGCAATGGTGACAGCTTTCTTTAGAATGTGTGAAAATGATTTATATAATTTGTTTTTTTAAGGATAAACCTACTAAGCATTTTAATCTTGATGAACTGGAGTGGAAAGCTTTAGTTGAACTATGTGCTGGATCTGACCTAGTAATTAAGCCAGCTGATAAGGGAGGGAAAATGGTTATTATGAACAGTGCAAAATATCATGAATTAATGCTTGATTTTCTAAGTGATATGCATACTTTCAAAATTATAACTAATACGGATTTGAATAATATGATTTATAGGATTAAGAGTGAACTTTATGATCATTTGATGCAGTTAGCCATTACACCTGAACAATACAATAATCTGTACATTGAACATCCAGTGTGCCCATTTATTTATGGTCTGCCCAAGATTCATAAGAATTTATTAGATCCTCCTATGAGACCTATTGTCTCAGGAGGGCAGTGGGCCACTACTGCTATCTCTAAGTATTTGGATCAACAACTATTCCCCTGCTAAGATATAGCAGACGTTTTATAAAAGATTCATATGATTTTTTTGGAAGCATTGGGTGAATTTGTGACAGATAAAGACCTTACAGCAGTTGTCTTTGTGACTATGGATATAAAATCCTTATTTACCATTATTCCTAGTGACATAGCGATACAGTATGTAACAGAATTTTTGGTGAAACATAGTAATTTTGCAGGAAACAAAATATCATTGATGTGTTCCTTTTTGGAACTGGTACTTGATGATAGGTTCATAGGTTCATAGGTTCATACTAGGCTATCTGCCCGAGGGCATTTACAAGCCTAGCCCATAGTTTTGTGGCTTACGCCACCCCTTTAGTATGGGGAACTATACCCATTATTTTGCTGTGCCTCTGTTGAGCAGTGACACTGAGGTAATCCCTGGGGTATATCTGCGATCTCCCATCCATTGGTCAAGATTTCTCTTGAACAAGACCAGCGAGGTGCTCTGCCTCACATATACCGGGATTTTATTCCACAGCTTAGGGAGTCTTTGGGTGATGAATCTATCCCTCCAGCACGTCCTATTAATAGCCGTGTCGAGGTTTAAGTCTCCCGCCCTTGTGGCTCTGACGGATCTAGATTTTTTGAGGTGAAGCATATTCATCAAATCTGGGTTTGACATGGCCTTGTATGTTAGGCAAAGGTCACCTCTGAGCAAGTGGTAAGCGACTGAATAGAGCTGGAGTTCTTTCAGTCGGGCAGCATAGGACAGATGTTTGAGACCCTTTATCCTTTTGGTGAGGAACTTTTGTGGCCTCTCCAGCTGCTGCAAGTGTCGGGTCAGATACATTCCGAATGGGGCATTGTACTCAATCATTGGTCTGATGAGTGATGAGTATAGGGAGACTATGACCTCCCTTGATCTAGATGAGAATCCCTTCATGATAAGGTGGGCAATGTAGAAGGTCTTCCTAACTACTTTAGCTACATGGGTGTCGAATGACAGACTACTATCAACCTGGGTCCCCAGGTCCCTGATAACTTCTTCTGTACTCAGTGGATTGCCACCTATTTGGTAGCTAGGGGTAACCTTGTTTTTCCCGAAGGGTATGACTATGCATTTTTGGCATTTAACTTTAGGCCATGGCTCTGGCACCAGTTATCCGTTTCTGTGAGACCCTTCTGAAGGATATCTGTGTCAGATGTGTTTTCTACTATGGCGCCCAGTTTGCAGTCATCTGCAAACTTTGTCAGCCATAACCCTCCTGTGTTTGCTTGTACTTGGAAAAGTAGATGCCAAACAAGAGTGGGCCCAGGACTGAGCCCTGTGGTACACCACTTGTGACAGGCTTTGAGTCTGACATGGCGCCAGCAATTCTGACCCTGTGGGTTCTGTCACTCAGCCAGTTTGCAACCCATCTTGTGATGTATGGGTTAACATTTAAGCTGATGAGTTTTTCAATGATACCCGAGTGGGGTATTGTATCAAAGGCCTTCGCCAGATCGAGGTAGGCTGTATGGACTGCCTTTCCCTCATCAATGGCTTTGGTGACTGTTTCGAAAAAGTCAACCAAGTTTAGAAGGCATGATCTGCCTTTGACAAAGCCAAACTGGGATGGATCCAAAGTCTGCAAATTCCCTATGTCTTTATTTATGAGGTCCATTATGATCCTCTCCATGGCTTTGCAGATAAGGCTTGTCAAGCTAATGGGCGGTAATTTCCAGGGTCGGTGGAGGCACCGCCTTTGTGAAATGGGACCACAGTTGCAGTGCGCCACTCCTGGAGTGCGTATCCAGAGGTAAGACTATGATTAAACAGCTGTCCTAGCTGTGGGTTTAATTCCTCGTTGAGTTCGTGGAGCACACAGCCGGGGACACCATCAGGTCCCATGGATGCTGTGTTTTTTGCTTTGGAGAGAGCAGTTCTCACTTGGGCGTTGGAGATGTTTGGGGTGCTGCAATCGCTTGGTATAGATATCTCTCCTTTTGGGGGGAAGGGGGGGAAGAAGTTTGCACTGAACCTGTCAGCCAGTATGTTGGCAATGTCTGTAGGATCAGTAATCTTCACATCATTTTGAACTAGTTCTGAGCATATCTGGGAGTTTCCTCCCAGGTTTCTAACATAGCTAAAGAAGGCCTTATGATTGTCTTTTGAGTCTTTAGCTATTTTTCTCTCAAAATTTGCTTTGGATGATTTTATGAGAGCTCTTAGTTTTTTACTTATAGTGATCAAGGGTGTCTTACCTTTTAAGGATTTTGCTCTATCTTGTAGTAGCCTCCTCCTTTTGTTGTAGAGTTTGTTTATGGCTGGGGTCCACCAGAGTGGACGCTTGCCTTTGGTACAAAGAGTCTTTGTTTTGCTTGGGATTGCCTTATCCATGCAGTCCTGCAGGTGCTGGTAGAAGGCATTTGTAAGTGATTCAGCGGCTTGAGTACTGTTTTCCGTCGGCTCGGGGCCTTAAAGGAGACCACACTAGTCTTTAGAAGTGTGAAGTCGGCTTCGAGAAGTTCTTTACTGTGGTCTTTCAGGTGGGGGTGGGATGAGGACCTCCAGCGAGATTAGTTTGTGATCTGATCTCACCAGTGAGGGGTATACTTCCGGTGTTGAACATTGTGCTCCCATGTTCGTGATGATGAGATCAAGTATGTTTTCTCCTCTTGTGGGGATGGTGACTAGTTGTTCCATGGCATTTGAGTTTATGAATTCCAGGAACTTTTGGGCTAGGGTGTTTGGGCTTGAGTAGTGTTCCCAGTCTATATTAGGGTAATTGAAGTCACCTAGTATGATGGTGTTTGGTGATACATTTATCCCCTCTAGTGTTTTCAGGAAGGCCATGTGAGGTTCCTGAGTTTGTGAGGGTGGCCTGTAACATGCTACAATTTGCAGAGCAGTCTTGCCTATGGTTAATTGCACCTGGATGGTCTCCGATGCATCGTGCATTGCCACCAGTCTTGAGGTGTGGGTGTCTTTGATGAATATGGATACCCCTCCTTTCTTGGTATTGTCGGAATTTTGGCGCGGAACGCATGATAAGAGGTAAAACCTGATAGTGCTGGGGTGCTCTCAGGGGCCTTGAACCAGGTTTCTGTCACTGCACAGACATCGATGTTCTCCATACTGAGAAGGGCCTCGAGTGCGTGCATTTTGAGATTTAGACTTCTGGCATTGAGCAGCATTACCCTTAGTTTTTTCCCTTTTTTGTGTTCTAGGGTGGTAGGTTTAGAATTTGAGCCTTGCCTAAAAAGGCACTATGGGGTGGCAAGAGCCTTTGCCAATATCCGGAATCCCAGGGGTGACAGGTGCAAGCCGTCCCTTGCGAAGCAGCGTGGCTTGTCCAGCATGTCATCCCAGGCAGACAGACATTGGATCCCCTTTGAATGACACCAGAGTTTAAGCCAATTGTTAAAGCTGATCATCTTATCTCTGTATTGTGGCATCATTCTTGGTGAAGGTAGGATACTGCTCAAGGTCAGGGTCATACCTGCCTGGGCTACATAATCAGAGAGCTCCTCAATGTCTCTTTTCATGTAGTCCAAGGAGGTGCGTCTCAGGTCGTTTACACCAGCGTGGACAATGACTGAGTCATATTTGCACCTGCTGTTGAGAGACCTGAGTGCTTGCGTTATGTGGCGGATTCTAGCGCCCGACAGGCAGCTTACTGTGACCTTCTCCTTACTCAGTCTGGTGAGCGGGACGTCAGTGTGTCTGACTATGGAGTCACCAATGACTAGTGTGTCTGGCATTGTGTTTGGCCTTAAGGGCTGTGACTGTTTGACACTCTGACTGTGAGGTCTATGTGTTGCAGATGTTGTGTTCTGAGGTGGTGGTTGTTTGGGTGTCTGCTTTGGTGGCCTCTGCTGTTTTGGTAGATTTTGATCAGAGCCGCCGAGTATGTCTTTGTGTGTTTATGTGTATGATTTGAGGTTGTGATGGTACTATGTGAGACTGGGTCTATAGTGTGTGTGGTAACCTTCTCCTCCTGACTGGTCTTGCCAGTCCTATGTTGAGAGAGCTCAGCCTCCAGTTTGGCCGTATAGTTGCATCTCTCGCATGTATTTGTGTTTTGTGGGAGGAGGAGAGGGTTGTCTGTGTACATGAGGCAATTGTAACATTGCCTCAATATTCCCAGGTTCACCAGCTGAGCAGGAGAGGACACTAGCAACTGATCCCTCGACATGCTAGAAGGACTAGACAAAAACTTTAAAAGAGATTCTGGGGACGTGGTGACCGAGAAATGGGGTTTGCCTTTTGGGGTGCTATCTATAAGAGTGCCGTATCAAGGTAATAAGTACTGTAGGAGCAAGTGCTAGGTTTAACAGATAGAGAAAAGTCTACTTGGAGTCAAGTAGAGATGATCTTTAGGTATTAGAGAAAGTGCTAGTAACAGGGATGCTTAAAGGTAAGATTGAAAAGAATGCACTCTGCAGTGTGCACTAGAGAAGTTAGATATGAAAGTAGGTAACTTGAGTTTTACCTGTTTAAAAAGTTAAGGTTTAGTGGAGAGTTACTATTTTTAAAACAGCAAGATGGACTGAAAGGGGTGGTTACTTTTGTATTTTGGTACTATGAAATACTGTAGGATGGCCAATAAATTTAAATAATTGAAGGGTGGGATTTCAAAAGTGATGGTTTTGTGATTACTCACATAAGCCAGTGAAAGTAGAGAGAAATGAGATATATGGTCAGATTAACATAAGAGGCGGGCAACTAGAAAGACAGTGGTATTTAAATGGGTGGGAGAGGGGAAAAATTCTGCCTGACTCAGAACAGAGAGAGCTGTGGTCTCTTTTGAAGTTTTAATATGCTGTTAAACAGAATGCAAGCAAAACACAAGGTAAAGAAAACAAACTACAGTATTCAAAATATAGAAAGGCAATACAGAAATACAAAAAATAACAGCAAACTAACCTTTCCTTCACAGCAAAGTGTAGCAGAGTCTGGATGAGCCTTTCTGGTAAAGCTCTGAAATGTTTTACATGATAATGTCTTTATGTTTAATGGAGAGATGTATCACTAAACATTGGGTGTGGCTATGGGGACCCCAGTAGCCAACAGTTACTACACAAACATTATGTTGGCTAGAAGGGAAGAGCTATAAATTTATGATTCCCAACTGGATGGTTTCCAACATGGTGATTTTATATTCTATAAACGTTTTGTAGATGATGTGATATTATTATGGACAGGTACGAGACATAGGCTTGAGATATTTATTGAAAAGTTGCTTTGTGCCACTGATTTTCTAGGTTTTGATATGTGTTGTTCGGTGAATGAAATTAGCTTTCTAGATATTAGATTGTTCAAGATCAATGGTTTGATACATACTTCTGTATACAGAAAAGATGTACCGACAACCAGATATCTACACAATACTAGTATGGATCCCAGATATGTTTACAAGGGAGTGGTAAAGAGTCAGTTTTTAAGAGCTAGTCAACTCAATACACAATACCATTGAAGAATGATTTAAAACAGAGATTGAGACCATGACTCGTGATTTTACATTTAGAGGCTATAATAATAAATTATTGACAAGCACTGCTGAATATGTCCAGCTGGAATGTACTGATGTAGCTAGACCTTTTTTGTTTAGAAAGAATACTCTAGAGCATGATAGTAATGCAGTAAGCGTATCTAATAAACGAAGCTTAGGTTATTTGATGAAATTTAATAGACATTCATAGCAGATTCAGAATATTGTTAAGAGGAGTTGGACTATTCTGCAATGTGATGCTGCTATTAAGAGAATAGTAGGGAATGAACCCTTCTTTATAGTCAAGAAGGAAAAGAATTTGCTATGCTATAAAGATGTTAGAGTAGGAAAGACAGAGGTCCGAATAAAATCCAAGAGCACTGTCCCTTTCTGTAACTGTGTATATTGTAAATATATCAACACAGATGTAAAGTTTATACATCCCATTTTAAATAAATTTTTCTTTAAGACATTTGGCACATGTAATAACCAGAATATAGTGTGCTTGGCGAATTGTGTGAAATGCCGATGTTTCTATATAGGTAAAACTAATTGTAAACTTAAGGAAAGAATAGCTTCACATGTATCAGAAATTTATAGGAGAATTGATAGCAATGCTTTATGCAAACATATTATAGAACATGGTGATGACCACACATTTAAATTCAGGGTACTTCAGAAGACTTTTACTAATAAAAGGGGTGGAGATATTGTCAGTATGACTGAGAGGGCTGAGTATAAATGGATCAACTTTTTTAGGGCAGATGTGCCACCTGATCTTAATAAAGTTAATAGTATTAAACCTGTTTTAAAATATAAAAATTCATATATTTAAATATGTATAGTGAGTATTTTATATATTTATATTTTTATTTACTTTGTGTTGCATTGTAGCTTTAAGATGATATACTATCTAATTAATTATTTGAATTTAATTATTTGAATTTGAATGGCTGGCATTGAGTATTTAATATATTATTTTAATTAGAGTTGTGTGTATTTGAAAAATAATTTTTGACTCGAAAGCTTGTGAATAAACTCTCATTTGTGTAGACTCTGACAGTGAACAAATAGTGACCCTTGCATGCAGGTCTTATGTATATCGTTCCATACCTAAATCCACCTTTGAGATGTCGGTATGAAACATTAATGCAGAGACAATACAATGCATGTAATGCTGTTGTTCTGTCCACATGAATTTCAGTGCAGATTGAAACTATGATACCACAATTTCAACTCCTTTAAAGTGTGACATTTTAGGAATGGCATATTACAAGTAAAATTTAGTGCACTTTTCATGATGAAATTTAAACTATATTGTACCTCTAGCTCAGTAAAGAAGTATGCTAGCCCATTGTTATGCATACTAGAAAAAACTCAGAGCAACACACACTGGAAACAATGAATCGTATACAATATATATCATATTAGCCTTTTAATAGTGAAGTTATGTGGATCTTGACATCAAGAACCAATGTGTAAAAGGGAATATCCACACATCCTCTGCAATAGCATTACTGCAGTTTTACACAGTAACAACAGGGCGTTCTTCCCAAAAATCAACCTAAGAATGCTAGTCTGCCGTTATGTATGTCAGATCACCACTTCATCTTTTTTAAAGCATTGCATTTCAGTCACGTCATATTACAACTCAAAAACAAATATGCATTTCATGATTAAGTATATATGATTTGTATAGGGTAAGGCCATAGGACACAACGGTCCTTTTCATGAACAACTGAGGAAAACTGCCTGGCCAAGTGACTTGCTCAGAGCTGCATGGTTTGCAAATGGAAATGAAGGGAACCAATCCTCAGATGATAAGTTGACGGTTGTTAACAGCTCTTAGCCTTAACCCTCTAAGCTGTGCCACCAGTTTGAACCTTTTGTTCCTTTTTATTTCTGAAACAACACTTTAAGTCCTGGAAAACATCACTTTTGGGGACATGTAAGCAGTGATTTTTATTCCACGTTGTAAAAGCAAACTGTATTTATGAATTTATATATTCTGCAGTATGCCCTGTCAGAAAAAGTGAAAAGTGCACATCTATCATGAACTAAATGTAAGCACAGCTGCATTAGGGAGGCTGTGAGATAATAACAGTGAAATGACAACATGAATGCCAAAACAAAAGTTGCAAATTCATTATGTTTCTAAAAATTCAAAAAATAGTATGTTCTGCTTCTTTGACATTTATTTATTGATGTTGGATTATATGTATATAACACACACTTTACTTTTCCTGCAGAATGTGACCTTTCTGATAGGTACAACATTTTTAAATGTGAGAAGTCAAATAACTATAATGGACACAGTAATGTAGTGCAACTTCCTGATCTCAAGCACATACAGTGACCTTGTTTCAAGAAGCCAAATTAGTGATCACTCAACAGTGCTCATGCAATTTCCATGTTTTCACACAGCCTGAATACCTCTACTTCTCTAAAATGTAGCCACCCTTTGTGAACACCTGGTATGTTAGATTGTAATGTCAGTGACAGATGATCACAGAGTACCATCGCTAACGTATGTAAACATACATTACAGTCACTAACATATTTTAATGAATGTAGTTCTCAATATTATGAACAGACTTTATGAAATATACTTGGTAAAAAAATCACATTGACTAAATGCACATATCGACTAGTCTGCCCATCAGTACACACTCTCATCATAAGCATATCTGCGTTTGCACATGCACACTCAGCTGGCTTACATCCATTTACACAGACATGGTAGAACTCACAGAAAAACACTTTTTATATGGAAAGTATGCCCTAGCCCCATACTTCCCCAACATGATATAACTAATTCCAAAATTGCATCTATCTTTGATTAAGTACAGCTTAGGACATAGAGTCATCTGCACTGCAAGCAACCTGCACCCACACGCGCACCCACTTGCGCACACACACACACACACACACACACACACACACACACACACACACACACACACACACACACACACACACACACACTCACTCAGATCTAACATTTACAGCACCCTTTCAACAACATAGTACACCCACATATGCATGGTACTCACCTCTCATGTCTTGGACCACACACACACAACACACATAATACCCTCTCCCCAAATCATATATAGAACCAAGACACTGTACAAAATAGGTTTCACTTATCTGCAGCATCTATATGCAGACATGCACTTGCTCTTGATGAATCTGTGTACTTATTGGTGTAAATGTTCTGCAAGCGTATGATTTTGACATGTTAACTACAGTTTGTCAGCACTCAACCAATATGTATTCACTAATGAGGATGGCACCATACCTCTCAACCATACTGAATTCCTCAGTAAATACCCATTTTGAGGGCAAAATATTGGGGTGCCATGACTTCCCGATTGGTCCCTTTAATTTCTAAAATTCCCAGGGTTTTTTGAAATTTTTTTTGTTTGGGGGGGGGGGGGGATTTATTCCTGACATCATCACATGTAGGGCATGCATGATGATGTCAGCTTCATGAGGCATACAGACAGCCTGTCAGAATTTAACTGCCATTCATTACTACTTAATTTAAACTTAAGTCCACCAGTCAAGATCTGCAGAGTCAGACCGGTCCATGTGTTTTTCTCTTCTTATTCAGGCACATCTTTCTTCCCCTGGCTCCTCCAGGTAAGGTAAAAAAAAAAAAACAAGAGACAATTTTCTTTGCATTGCTATTTTGAATTGAATTATGCCTAAGGTTTTCTTTGGGCTTGCTGCATTCTTATTTTATGTCGGAGAGACAATTGTATTTTCACTGAATTCTTATTTTATATCCGAGAGACAATTGTATTTTCGCTGCATTCTTATTTTATATCCGAGAGACAATTGTATTTTCAGTGCATTCTTATTTTATGTCCGAGAGACAATTGTATTTTCACTGCATTTTTATTTTATGTCCGAGAGACAATTGTATTGCTCACTGTATTCTTATTTTATGTATTGTTTGCTGCATTCTTATTTTATGTCTGAGAGACTTGTGTGTGTGTGTGTGTGAAGCAAGAAACAATTGTATTGTGTGTGTGTGTGTGTGTGTGTGTGTGTGTGTCTGTGTGTGTTTGTGCGCGCGCGTGTGCATGCTGCATTTTTATTTTATGTCCGAGAGACTTGTTCATAGGTCTGTACTAGGTGTCTGTTCCTCTTAAAATTTGTGGTTTTCTGGCAAATCAGTGAGAACCGAATTCATTAAATAATGATAGCCATTTGAGTTTCAGTCTTCCTATCTTTCAGGAAATGCATGGTAACACAAAACATTTTATTCTAGCAACTTTTCTAAGATTATACAAGCAATGTTTTAAAATGTGTCCCTGGTTTTGGGACTTTGTCTCCTCCCAATACATTTTGGCTTTTTCCAGATTTCTTGTGTTGCATAGTTCTTCAGGGGCAGAGAAGTTTAGTGCCGCTTATGCCAAGTCTGTCTGTGTTGTTAGTAGCACAACAGATAGAATACTTGCTTTTGATGCAGAAGGCTATGGGTTCTACTCCTACAGTATGTAAATGGATTGCTGATACTGTACTGTGTTGTACTTTTAAAGGGGGTGGATGTTGCAGCGCTGAGAATGTCCTCTTTGGTGATGATTCCTACTAACTATGAATCTGTAATCAGTTTGCCATCCATTCCCTATTATAATATTACTAGCTTATCATTTTTTTAATATAACATAAGCAATTTAATCCTTAAGGGCAGCAGGCACTTTATTTTTAGATGAAACAATGACATATAAAGTTGTTTGCTAGCAGCAGCCTATTCATTAGTTACAGTCTAGATCTCTAATGTTGGAATTTTCTAGATGACTTTTACTTCTGCAGAGATTGTGCATATTTACTGATACTGGTGGATTGTAAAAGTTTGAGTAGACTTTTATGATTGAAATGTTCTGAATTGGGTAGTTTTGTCATTATTGGTTTGTGCATTTTGTTTCATTGCTTACTGGAAAAATGTTCAAAACGATAAATTTAAAATGCTCTGTAACAAGTGTGCTGTATTATACAAAGAATATAATTTGAAACAATCAGGAAGATTTATCAAATAACACATGTATACATGGCCTATAATTTGAAAACAGCCCAAAGGTAATCTTTATCTCCAACTGGCCAGATGCATTTTCTTTGAATGAGGGTTTCAGTGCTGCTTCAATGAATGTGAGTTTCAAGGGCAGAGAAGTTTTAATGCTAAGTCTGTTTTCATTGTGAGACTGTATGCTTTGTTTAGCAGACATCTATTAGTGTTTGTGCTATAAAACGTAAAATAAATGTTTTAAATGAAATCCAAATAATGATTGTAGAAGTAAAGCAGTATGCACATTATAATGTTTATGGTAAATGGGGCAAAATAACTAAGTAATGTGACATTGGAATGGCTGTGGGGGGAGAGCTGTCCATGGGGGGCCCCATTCGATCATGATTTTGTGAGCGGAGAAAGGTGGCAAACTCAAAGACAGCCCCAGGCAGCACAAACTCTAGCTACAACACTGATCAGTAGGCCATAGAGAATGACTTTTAGAGGTCCTAGTAAACTAAGATTAGAATATTGCCTACCATTAAATGTCCTACTTTTACCACAAAACTCACATACTGCAAGTCACCAAAAACAAAGTCCTAATGCTCATTATCTTCTCCCTTCCCAATGAACATCATTGCTACACATTTAAAAAAATGGTTACCAATCAATACAGCATCTGGGGTCATATTTTGCTTGTCTGCTCTTCAGTTTGCATTTGAAAGTTGGTATCTCACAGTTCCATTGGAGTTGGCAGGGTTACATAATTATGTATGCAAATTTTATGTTAATCAGCATGCAGATTTGTACCCATTTTTCATGGGCCTTTGTCCAGATTGTTGATGTTTCCAGGTTGAGAGGCATGCTTCCTACCATCCCACTTTCACGTTTCTCTTAATTACTGAGTTCTCATGCATCAGTCCTTTTCTCATTGCCTAATTAAGGTATTAGTGGTATAGCCTTTCTAATAAAGAGGGCTTGTGGGTGCTCAGGCATGGAGGACAACTGATAAAATATGATGAATTATTCCCTTTGCATAGGATAAGACTGTTTTTAATCTTTCACCAGGTGACTGACCTTTCTTAGCAGAAATGCGGGGTGTTGTTCATGCAAAGTATTTAGAGCTTCAAAACATGTTGGAGATGCCATACTCCTGTAGTAGGTAAGTACAGTTGCATTCTAATGGAGATACAAGGCTAAGGATGCTTCAGTCACTATTTTATGATGCCTTGATGATGCATTTTTTTTCATTACTCAGTTTCATTTTGATTAGGGCTTAGGCTTATGGTGAAATTACCCCCTTATCCACAGAAAGTGATCCACTGACACTTTCTCCAAAAGTATCCTTATGTTCTAGCCTTTTATTTATTTAGTTGAAATGTGTTAACTTGGTAAGTGGACTTGTCAATTGACTCTTTTCAAACATGACCCAAGCCCAAAAGGAGCAGAGTACATTTTAAATCAATAAAATAAATTGATAACAAAAGTGAAAAAAATGTTATACATCAGATAATAACAACATGCATACAAAAATAAATATACGTAGAAAAGGGGTAGCAGGAAACAACAATGTTCACAATGGTTCAAGCAATGCAATGTGAAAATATGTACAATATTTGCAATGTTTACTGGAAGGAGTTCTTTAACATGGACAATATTATTTTTTACTTTCCTAATCACCTAAAGATTAGGTGACTGGCATCCAGGTATCCCTGATCAATGCTGGAGACGTACTAATGAGATTACAGAAGAATAGCCATATATACCTGCTACCTGCCATGACCTGTAGAGCAGTAGAAAACACTTATAGGAAGGTGTGAGGTTAAATTCCATATCCCTTAGTAGCCATTAGACTCTTTGAGTTCCTGTCTAAATATTAATCATTCTGTCACAGATCAGTCTAGCCTAAAGATTGCTCACCACATAGGTGAGGTATAGCTATATTCTGGAAGAAGATAAGCCTCCATATATAAGCCTATATATGGAAAAAGATAAGCCTCCATATATAAAACTGTCTAAGAAAATACTATGTTACTAGCCTGCAATTAGTAAAATTGTGGACTAAGATATTTACTCTGAGAAATTGTTGGACAAGTATGATGTTTAGACTGAAAATAACCTCACTAATTAAGAATCCATCTGCCATTCTTGTATAATGTAGAGATCTGTAATTTTAATCTAACACTAAATGGTTTACTGTAATGCTATAGGAACCAGCTAATCTTAAATCCAAGTAAGACTGAACTCCTATTTCCTCCTAAATCACTCAACCACCTCAAATCCTCTTTCACTATATCCCTTCCCTCAACAATGCAACTATCACAGTAGAATCCCATACTAAACTACTAGGGGTCATCATTGATGACCAACTCAAATTTGACCTTGTTTTCATTTGCATCAAGAAAACACATCAAAAAGTTGGACTACTTTACAGAAACAAAAACTTTCCTTTCCAATTAGTCAAAAATCTCTCTCACTCGAGTGTACCTCTTCCCCTGCCTCTGTTATAGTTCACAAATCCTGACCAACCTCCAGACCACCCTGTTAAAAAAAGTAGAAACAACCTACAATAAAGTTGCTAGATTCACCACTAACTGTGCCATTAAATCCCACCACTGTCTTTCTCTAAAGTCCTTAAATTGGTTAGAATTTCGACAACAACTACTTCTTTCTCAACTAAAAATCATACATTCTATCCTTTATAATAAATCCTTCTGTCCTGAGATATCCTCCATTGTCGTTCTCTATAACCCACGGAGGACTCTCAGAAGTACTGACCAAAATCTTTTACAAATCTGCAAACCTAAAAGTACATTTGGAGAAAACGTATATAGCTACTTCCCCTCACTCTCTTGGGACAAACTTCACATGCCTATTAGAAGTATTAGCCATGAAAAACAATTCAAAACTGTTCTCAAAAACCATCTAGCTAGCACCTGGACCTGCTTCTGTAACCACCTTACTTGAACTTTCATACACCCTTGCTCACTATAACTCCCTACTACCCTTGACCCCTAACAAATCTCCCTCTCTTACTCATCACTACTCCCCTCCCCTCTCCCACTCTTGCACACTCAACTCCAGCCTCCCGTATTAATCTCCTTTTTTATTTTCTCATTTCTCCTGGCTACTTTTTCTAAAACCTCTGACGCTCCTTATACTGTACATACTAAAATTAAATTAGTAGTATCTCTCACAGTGCTCACATGGCAGTCCTTGCACTTCCTGTACTAAAAGTAGGAATTTACTATCCGTTTTACTGTTGAGCATAATTGAATTGTCATGTAAATAGCGATGTTTTAACACCTGATTGTCTAAATATTGTTGTTTTGCTGTTTAATTGTCTGTCTAAACTGATCTGAAACCAACTAATGCATTACAGACCTTGTGTTGCAATTGATTGTACTTTCTAGTTGAAACATTTGTATTATTTTAGTGTATGTATACTTGTGAAACTTTTCTCCTCGGGCCTTCGCTGAAAATGGGCATTAACTCAGTTGGACTATCCCGGTCAACAAATGTCAAATAAATTAATAAATAAAAATAAATCCACACACAAGTAGCAATATTCCAACTGGAAGACTGTATCCCCAGATAAAAGTCCACAAAAAATGCAATACACACAAATGCCCAGGGATCATAAACCAGGCAGATAGACAGTTAAAGTCTTTTCCCAATAACACGAAGACAAGCTGAATCAAATATTATTCCACAGTTAAATGAAAATGGCTTTATTGCAATTGGTAAGCGCTTTCATGGGAATACCTCCCACTTCATCAGACCATAAAAACAAAATGCAAACACTTCCTTTTATATAAAACAACTACTTAATCATCAATTAAGAACCAATCAATCACTCTTTTTAAAGCTACATTGTACTCTCTCTCTCTCTTTCACAATAAATTACAGGATGCCAGTGCAAACTCACGATATAATATTGCTCAGAAAATCATTCTTACTATCAAAATTTCATGTATACATATATGATAGCTTATTTATAACAACATAAAACATTTATTGTAATGTACACATACATAAATATGAGTACATAAAATATATAGGACTTTCATATATGCAATACCATGACAATTAATAATCTTGTAAATAAGTTATAAGATGTCAGTATAGGCTAATAATTTACCTCTAAAGGTCTCACTTACTCATCAGAACTGAGCTTCTGCTCTTTCACCCTTATAACATTGGAATTTATATGCACTTTCAATGACTAACTTGTAGCAACTGAGAACATTCATTTACAAAAAACATAAATATAAATATGACAATTTCCTATACAATATGTATAATCTACTTCATCATTTTCATAAATACCTGTTCTTTAAAATTGAATTGATTGGAATTCTATCGTTAAGTCCCTTGCCTCTATTACCGCTTAACCTGAATATCCACCTCACTTCTAACGTCTCTGTTTTATTAATTATATCACCTCCTCTCTCACTTTCTCTGATCACTTCAGTGACCATGAAATGGAAGGTATGTGTTGGACCCTCCATCAATACATGTTTGGACAACTCATTAGTCTTTTCAAGATTCTTTATGCTCAGTAAATGTTCCCTTATTCTCAGTCTGAACTCTCTATTAGTTTTTCCTATATAGTAACTTGAGCATATAGTGCATACTACAAGGTATACTATATGATGGGTGATACAGCTTGCTGTAACATTAAACACAAACTCTCTTTCTGTATCGGGATGTCTAAATCTATTGCTAGGGTCTATCCATTTGCACTGTTTACAATTTCCGCATGGAATCTTTCCCACATTTTCACATACACCATTGTTCACATCATTACCATAACAAAGGTGTCTTTTCAGTGATTTCTTATTCCTTTAACAAAATTCAGGTTCATCTCTCACTAGCTCTCTAATTTGTGAGTTGCTTGTAAGTATAGGCCAATGTTTTCTCACAACATCTTTCATTATATTAACATCACTTGTATAATCCGTAGATATCTTTAAATTGTTACTGTAATGTGTTTTCATGGCATCCACCAACTGTCCCCCTTGCTGTGAAAAATAGGGTTTACCCTTGGTTGTTCTTAAAGCCTTAACATCAGCCATTACTTTCCCTATTTCACTTTCCTTGTACCCCCCCGTATAAACTTATTACTCGAGTCTGCAACTTCGTGTTCAAATGTGACATAATTTGCTGTTAATCTAGATATTCTAAGTGCTTGCTCTTTCATTACATTCTTAAATATATGTTGGGGGTGTATACTTCCTCTATGTACATATGTGTTCTTGTGACATTCTTTTCTATGTACTTGAAAATATCGAAGAAACAGAAAACCGAATTAAGAATTCAGTTGTCCGTTTCTGTTGCTTCGGTATTTTCAGCGCTGCGGTGGAAGGTCACGGGTCGGGTTCAAGTAAGTGTGCAATTGTGTGGACGTGAGGGTTAGGTCGGGTTAGGTGAGTTAGGGTTAGGGCGCAGGACAGATAAGTGTGCGATTGGGTGGACGTGAGGGTTAGGGCAGGGTAGATGAGTTAGGGTTAGGATGCAGGTGAGGTGACTGTGGGACAGTGATGGACCTTAGGGTTAGGGTTTGGGTTAAGGTAAGTGGATAGTTAGTGGTGTATGTATAGTTTAGTGTAGGGTTAGGTGTAAGAGTTTAGGTGTATGTGTGTGGATTACTGTTTGTTTGGTGTACTTGTGTTGTGTGTATGCATTTTGGAACAGCAAATTTTTTCCCCCTAGGAAAAAAATCACTGTTCTGTATGTTCGATGTTTTAAATTTTCGATTCATAGGGTTCAGTATTAGAACACCCGAAATTTTCAGCGTTCGGTGTTCTAATATAGACCCTCAAATACATAGCAAATCAGCTCATGAATGCTTAGGGATTAGTATTTCTCATCTATTTTTTCTTAGTGGCTAAATATTTTGTTGGGGCTGGGTCAAATTCAATGGACTATGCTCGCATAAGCAACTGTGGAATCATTATGAATCTCTAGGATACACAAACAGGTCAAAATTCTACTATCTTGACTAAATAATCTACTGTCATTAACTCCACGGAACTGGTAATTTTGTGAAAAGGGCATGTGAACAATAAGGGATATTTAAATCTCTCTCTTATTTAGGGCCTTTGTTCTCCACTGATTTCTTACTTTGTTCGTAATTCTTGTACTGAGTATGAGAGGTGTGGCCATATTTTTGTAGCTCATCTATTCAAATTTACTTTGTGCTGTTGGGCTTAACAGCAAGTTCTCCACTATAGTCATAACAACTCAGCAACAATGGTCAAAACTGTATTTTAAGTGTTGTTGAGTGTAATGTAGTAAACTTGCAATAACTCAAAGGCTTTGATCTCCTCTTCAACTTTAGCATTCATTCAGCGCAGTGTTATATAATGACTAATTCTAACATGCAAATGCTAATATTTTGAGACAGAGCTGTGAGGGTTAGCCAATGCAACAGAGTTAACTCCTTTGGTAAAAGCATATAACATAAAACTTTTCCATAAGAAACATGTACCTGATCTAAGTTCTAGTCACGATGGAGCATGCAAATCCTTCTCTGTTTCAGAGAACAAAGAATTTATACCTGTGTCAGTGCATAAGGCACATATTTGAAGTCAATGATTATCACGTATACTATGTAATCAGTTCCAGTGGGGAGTTTTACTTGAAACATTGTTAAATATAAGGGTGATATGCACATTCCTGTGATTCACGTATGCACACAATCAGGCAAGAGTGCCTGTCTGTCTACAAGGAAATCATCAGACTGCGAACAAATGACAATGATTAAAAAATCTGAGTCCAGCTCCAAAACCCTCAGAAGAAGGTCTTCTATCTTAGCAAGTATAAAATGGATTAAAACTAGTGTAGTTTTATGTGGTGGCAGCTATATATAGATATATATATATATCTATATACACATTAAATTGTGATTTCTTTCATTATTTGGCTTTGTGTGTAAGCCTGGGCAGATTTGTGATGGGAATCTGAGGAGAGCAGCACGCAATGCAGCTATCCAACAATAAAAACAAACAGCCATAAGGTTTTATTTATTAAGTGATAAGGGTGCCCTTGTGTGGGGACTCTGATTGGGAAGGGGTAAGATAGGAAAGCATAAAATGAGTAAGAGGGAAGACAAGGGGCATGCACACTGAATGAAGACATGAAGAGAGTTGGGTCAGAGTAGGTGGGAAAGGAGGCATTTATGTTTTTGTGTACGGCAGACCTTTCAATTTTTCCAATTTTTTTATATAAGAAGACATTTGGGAAAGGAGTAAGGAAAGTGAGTGTAGAAATAGGGTTAAGGAAGAAGTAAGGATTTCACACAACAGGCAATACAGACAGGAAAACTATGGTGAGCTGACAGTGATGGGAAATACAAGACGTACAGATAGACAGATTCAAAAGGAGGAGATATTTGGTAGCTGTTAAACCTGTCAAAAACAGATATCAAAACACAGCATTTGATAGCTTCTTTGACTGCTATCAAAACTGCTCTTGACATGGAATTTGTCCACTATTTAAACAGCTGGCAAAACAGTTGTGAAAGGGAGTCATTTGTCTGCAGTAGTTTACTCAAAGGGTTCAAAAGAAGACAAAAGACTTCAAAGCATAATGTTTTCACTCTACTCGGAAGTTTGGCTGTATATTTTGGTTTTAGTCAATCTTCATGTATGTCTACTATCCCAGTGTTTCTGGGGCTTGTCAAATTACATTAAGACATTGTTGACACATTTATTAAAGCTTACCATAATGCTACAACATGGTACACTGAAATAATTCAATGACAATGGACTCCTACTATGGTGAAAGCCACAGTACAGTACAGCAGTGTGTATAACATTGCCAATGATATTATCAGTGCCAGTATTTCATCCCATTAGATGGGGATATTATTCTACTAGTTACAGACAGCTGGTACACTGGTGTTGCCATTACGTTGGAAAGGATGTAATAATTCCACTGTCAAAGTGAAAAGTATACAGTCATGAGTCCAAGCAAAGAGACCTACCAAAACTCCAAATCTGAGTGTATTAATCCCCCAGAAGTGTGAATGTTTACCAGATGTACTGTGCACTCTCCTTTTTAGCAGTACTGAGTTTGTACTGTAGTATATTCGCAACTTTTGCAACTTAGATATTGATTAATAAAGACTATAAAAACATTAAAACAATGTAAGAGATGATTATTTTTGTGTATTTTTTTTAACTCTGAGCTAATTATGGATTTGGTATGGGGTGCTAGATGGACATGGCTGATACTGTTGTCATCATTATAATTTGTGAAAATGTTATGCGACCTCCTGATAGTCACACTTGCTTAAACCTTTCACAATCAGTGACAGTGACAAATTGTGTGTATGGATTTGACGTTAGCTTTCAGCTAACATAATCCATGTCCTGCAATTGAGTATAACTACCTATTGAGCATAACTGCACTTAAATGATCAGTGAAATAAGTTATCCTTTACATTTTTTTTTCCTGTGGGTGTGACAACAACATGTTGAAATAGGTGCCATCCATACCCCTCAACCTGGAAACATCAAAAGTCTGGACAAAGGCCCATGAAACATAGGTACAAATCTGTATGCTGATTAATATAAACATTTGCATACACAATTATGCAACCTGACCCACTCCATTGGAATTGTGGGATAACTTTCAAATGCAAACTGAAGAAGAGAGAACCAAAATATGGCCCCAGACCCTGTAGTAAATGGTAACCATTTTTTTTTAAATGTGCAGCAATGATATTCACTGGGAAGGGAGAAGAAGATGAACGTTAGGATTTTGTTTTTGTTGACTTGCAGTATGTGGGTTTTGTGGTAATAGCAGGACATTTAATGCTAGGCAATATTCTAATCTTAGCAAAAGAATATTATAGTTTGCTAGGACCTCCAAAATTCATTCTCCATGGCCTACTGATCAGTGGCTTAGCTAGAATTTGTGCTGCCTGGGGCTGTCTTTGAGTTTGCCACCCCCTCATACAATTATGGCTGAATGGGGCCCCCCCATACACAGCGCTCTTCCCTTACAACCATTTCAATGTCCCAATACTTGGCTATTTCGCCACATTTACCATAAACACTGTAATGTGCATACTGCTTTACTTCTACAATGATTATTTCGATTTCATTTAAAAATTTTATTTTACATTTTATAGAACAAACACTGATAGATGTTGGCTAAAAATACAATACAGTCTTGCAATGAAAATAGACAGCATAAAAACTTCTGTGCCCTTGAAACTCATATTCATTGAAATATCATTGAAACCCACATTCAAAGAAAATGCATCTGGCCAGTGGCGGATAAAGATTACCTTCTGGCTGTTTTCAAATTATAGGCCCCTTGCACATTCTCAGGACTGCAGAATCCACCCCCTTTAAAAGTACAATATTAGCAATCCATCTACATACTGTGGGAATAGAAACCACAGCCTTCTGCATCAAAAGCAAGTATTCTACCTGTTGTGCTACTGACAACACAGGCAGATTTGGCATAAGCAGCACTAAACTTCTCTCCCCCCTGAAGAACTATGCAGCACAAGAAATCTGGAAACAGCCAAAATTTATTGGGGAGGGAGAGACAAAGGCCCAAAACCAGGGACACATTTTAAAACATTGCTTGTATAATATTAGAAAAGTTGCTAGAATAAAATGTTTTGTGATACCATGCATTTCCTGAAAGATAGGAAGACTGAAACTTGAATGGCTATCATTATTTAGTGAATTCAGTTCTTACTGATTTGCCAGAAAACCACAAATTTTAAGAGGAACAGACCAAAAGTATGAGTCAAACATTGCAGACATTCTGTAAAACTTAACTCCTTAAATCACAAGTGGTGGTATGGGTAGAGAATTTAGGCTTTTGCTTCTTGTACTCAAGGTACAGGGATTGAGTCTGAGTAACCCTAACTAGCAGTCACACTTAAGTGCGGTATTACACACACACACACACACACACACACACACACACACACACACACACACACACACACACACACACACCAACACTAGTGTGCAGAGCAGTGAGCAATACAATCTCTCAGCCATAAAATAGAACAAGCATAACAACTGTTTCTCAAACATAAGTTTCGTGGACATAAAATAAGAATGCAGCATACACACACACACACACACACACACACACACACACACACACACACACACACACACACACAATATTGTCTCTCAGACATTAAATAAGACCAACAGCAATACAATTGCCTCTCATTTCACACATACAAGTCTCTCAGGCATAAAATAAGAATGCAGTGAGCAATACAATTGTCTCTTGGACCTAAAATAAGAATGCAGTGATCCCAAGGAAAACCTTGGATATAATTCAATTAAAAATAGCAATGCAAAGAAAACTGTCTCTTGTTTTCTTTCTTTTTATTTATTTATTTATTTTTTACATTACTTGGAGGAGCCAGGAGAAGAAAGATGTGCCTGAATAAGAAGAGAAAAACCCACAGATCAGTCCAACTCTGCAGCTCTTGACTGCTGAACTTAAGTTTAAATTAAGTAGTAATGAATGGCAGTTGAATTCTGACAGGCTGTCTGACTGCCTCATGAAGATGATGTCATCGAGCACGCCTTGCACATGATGATATCAAGAACAAATTCACCCCCCTTAAAAAAACTTCAAAAAATACCTGGGAAATTTGGAAATTAAAGGGGCCAATTGGGAATTTGTGGCACCCCAATATTTTGGCCTCAGAACATGTATTTACCGAGTAATTTGGTATGGTTGAGAAGTATGGTAGGAAGTATTGTATTAGCAGTTGTTTGCAGAACTAATAATCAGATAAGAAATTAGTTCAGCAATATGTGAGTTCACTATTATAAGGAAACATTAACAGGGTACAACATTATACACAAATGGATAAGTTAAACTATCAGACTAGAAATGTACTAGTATTACTACTAGCATTTATGCACATTAGTACATAGTTATGAAAGGGTATATTACTGATAACTGAAAGGTATTGGGCACTTGAAATGTTCTAGCCCTGCCAATGTAGAAGGAAGCAGCAGCAATATATTAAATAATGTCAGGTGAACAGATTAAACAGACAATTAATCTCCTTTTTACATCACATTAAGTAATATGATGGGATCAAGGCTCTTGCCACCCCCATAGTGCCTTTTTTAGGCAAGGCTCAAAAGACAAACCCACCGCTGTAAATAGCACAAGTAACAAAAAACTGAGGGTAATGCTACTCAATGCCAAAACCTCAAAATGCACGCACTCGAGGCACTCTTCAGTATGGAGAAAATCAATATATGTGCAGTAACAGAAACCTGGTTTAAGGCTACAGAGAGCACCCCAGCACTACCAGGCTACAACTCATACCATACATTTTGGCCACAAAACCTGGACCGAAATACAAAAGGTGGGGGAGTATCCATATTCATCAAGGATACCGACACCTCCAGGTTAGTGGCATAGCACGATGCTTCAGAGATCATCCAGGTGCAACTAACAACAGGCAAAACTGCTGTTCAAATTCTAGCTTGCTACAGATCACCCACCATGTCCTAGGACCCCCACTCCGCATTCCTGGAAACGCTGGGAAACATAAAGGTCCTACCAAACACCCTGATATTGGGTGATTTCAATTACCCAAACATTAACTGGGAGAACTACTCAAGTACAAACTCCCTTGCCCAACATTTCCTAGAATTTATAAATTCAAACACCCTGGATCAACTGATCAACACCCCCACCAGAGGTGACAACATATTGGACCTGGTCATCACCAACATGGGCGACCGGTGTTCCACACTGGAGGTCAACCCCACGCTAGTTAGATCTGACCATAAACTAATCACTCTGGATATCCACATTCTGCAACCACCCCGGTCAAAGAAACCGCCATGAAAAACTTTTCAAAAGCAGACTTCACATTACTTAAGACTGAGGTGGGAAGTTTCAAAGCCCCCATGCTAAAGGATAACGTTGTCCAAGCTGCAAAATTCTTTACTAATGCACTCTACGGGCACTTAAAAGAATGCATGGATTGTGCTATCTGAAACAAAACCAAGACTCACTCCTCCAAGAAAAGGAAACTAGTCTGGTGGACCCCTGCCATAAACAACCTATACAATAGAAGGAGGAAACTAGTACAGAAAAGAGTAAAATCCCAAGAAGAGAAGACATCCCTAATCAGTATCAGCAAGAAACTACATTCCCTCTTAAAATCATCCAAGGCTAGCTTCGAAAGAAAAATTGCCATGGACTCCAAAGATAACCACAAGGCATTCTTCAGCTATGTCAAGAATCTAAGTGGCAATTCTCAGATCTGCTCAGAGTTAGTGCAGAATGGCACAAAATACACAGAACTGACCGATATAGCCAACATCCTGGCAGACAGGTTCAGTGCAAACTTCACCCCCCACTCACCCCCAAAAGGGCCCTTAACTATACCAGAAGAATGTAGTGCCCCTGAAATCACAGACACTCACGTTAAAACAGCCCACTCCAAAGCCAAAAACACAGCATCAATGGGACCAGACAGTGTCCCAGGCTGTGTCCTACATGAGCTCAAAGATGATCTAACCCCTCACCTAAACACACTTTTTAAACTCAGCCTCTCCACAGGCTACATGCCCACAGAGTGGCACACAGCAACGGTTATTCCACTCCACAAAGGTAGAGCCACAACGTATCCTGGGAACTATCACACTATAACCTGACTAGCTTGATCAACAAGGCTATGGAGCACATCATCATAGATCTCATTAACAGAGACATTGGAAACCTCCAAACACTGGACCCTACCCATTTCAGTTTTATTAAGGGAAGATCATGCCTCCTAAACCTGGTGGACCTATTTGAGACAGTTACCAATGCTATAGATGATGGAAAGGTGGTCCACACAGCCTACCTAGACCTCGCAATGATCTTCGACACCATTCCCCACTCAGGTATTATAGACAAGCTCACCAGCCTGAACATAAACCCCTACATCACGAGATGGGTTGCCAACTGGCTCACGGACAGAACCCACGTGGTAAGAGTTGCAAGAGCTAGGTTTGAGTCTCTGACTCTAAACCAGTTACAAGTGGCATTCCCCAGGGCTCAGTCCTAGGACCCCTCCTGTTCGGCATATACTTCTCAGAGGTACAGGCAAGCACAGGAGGACTATGGCTGACCAGGTTCACAGACGACTGCAAACTAGGGGCTATAATTGACTCTCCGACTGACACAGACATCCTCCAAAAGGGTCTCACTGAGACAGATACCTGGTGTCAAAACCATGGCCTCCAGCTAAATGCCAAAAAGTGCATAGTCATTCCCTTTGGGAAAAACAAAGTACCCACAAACTACCACATAGGTGGTAGCCCCCTAAATATGGAAGACATAATAAGAGATCTGGGGACCCAAGTAGATAGTAACCTCTCCTTTGATAACCACATTGCCAAAGTGGTTAGAAAATCCTTCTGTGTGGCCCACCTAATCACAAAAGGGTTTGCATCCAGATTGAAAGAGGTAATTGGGCCCCTCTATGCATCACTCATCAGATCCATCATAGAGTACAACGCCCTTTTTGGAATGTACCTCACAAGACATCTGCAGTAGCTGGAAAGGCCACAGAAGTACCTCACAAAGAGGATTACTGGCCCCAAACAAATGCCCTACACTGACCGCCTCAAAAAACTCCAGCTTTACTCCGTAGCATATCGCCTACTCCGAGGTGATCTCTGCCTAACATATAAAGCTATGCCAAACCCAGAGCTGTTGGACATGCTACATCTAAAGAAATCCCAATCCCTCCAAGCTACATGCTCTAGGGACCTAAACCTTGTCACCACAATAAACAGGACATGCTGGAGGGATAGACTTCCTATACTCTGGAACAAGCTACCCATCTATGTCAAGCAAAGTTCTTCATTAGCACTCTTCAAGAAAAATCTTGATGAGTGAATGGGAAATAGGAAATACACCCTGGGGATCACTTCTATGTCTCTGCTGGACAGTGGCACAGGAAAATAACTTTCTTGGGTGGTGTAAGCTATGGTACCTTGCTGGCTAGGCTTACGTAGGCCCTTGGGCCGATAGCCTAGTACCTACCTATGAACCTATGGGAAACAGAAAGTTTACCCCAGGGATCACTTCAAAGGCTCTGCTGGACAGAGGCACAGGGAACTAATCTAAGGGGGCGGCAAAAGCCAACACATTCCGGCTAGGTTATAAATGCCTTTGGGCAGATAGCCTAGTACCTACCTATGAACCTATAATGCTTTTCCAAATGCTCTGTACTGGGGAAATAAAAAAGTGATTTATTAAACTTGAAATTTCAGTGATTTGTGAATTATGCATTAACTAATTTTGTAACAGTACCTTAAGTAAGAACATTTGAAATTTCTAAATATTATAAAGGTATAGAAGAAATTCCTTGAGCAATATAGACCACAAAAGAGTACTGAAATGTGTTTTATTAGGTAAATGTTAGATGCATCAGTTTATAAGAGCAGCAGATATGAATTTCTTTATAAACTGCAGGCAACCTTCATCCTGTAGTATTAGGTTTGATTCATATAATTTCCACTTGCATGATGTGTACTGATAAGCAAGTTAATTAACAGACAGTGTTCATGTCGGTCCTGTCAGATTGCACTTGTGAATAGATAGTCTACCTGTTTAACAGATAAATATAAACAAATAACCACATGCTGAATGCATAAAAATAAACCTAGATTTGAATGGAAAGCACAGTGGAGTTTTTAGCAATAAAATTCAGCTTTTTTTGTGATTATTCAAAACCATGGAAGATGTAGTTGAAAAAAGTGTATGAAAAATGTGGAAAGCAGACATGTTACATCACTGACCTTCAGAGAAATAAACAGACATGGGTAAGGTATCTACATAATTCAAAATGTGTATTCCCTTATTGGAGTACAATATATTTCACAGTATGCACGCATTTCTTTTTATAAACTCCTTTTTAGAACTGACATAGCTGAGGGAAAAAATATGATTACTCACAGCAATTGGTCAAAAAATATCATCTGTTTTCTTACACCAGTATATTTGCAGGTTGCAGATGCTACACTTTGATAAGAAACTGACAGACTATGAAACAACATGCCTCATATTTTTAACAGGAGTGACACAGAGATTAAACATAGGCTAGATCACTGACCCATCAGCTTGCATGACACAATCTAGAAGATTACAGACTTGTTCTACAGTATTCTTGTATTGATCACTTAGCAAAATGGTTGACATGGCTGGATTTATAGGCATCACCCTTCATTTCTGTTTCTCAGAAAGAAATGTGTATTTGGAGCTAAAAGCTATATAAGAAGGATTTAAATGCAAGGTCGCTGAAGTGTCCATTATACGGGTTAGTACAAATGTGAAGCCACTATTGTTTCAGAAGGGATTAATACTGTTTATGAGATTGAAGCCATCAGTAATGGACTATTATGGCTTGCAATAATCCCTTCTATGAGATCTTTGTTGATTTAACAGCCTGCCCTTCATGACTGTATGTCTGAGGAATACCTTAACCCTGTAGATGGCCTGTCTGCTGCTAAATACTGAAATATTAAAGGGGTAAATCTGATTTTATATTACCAAGGGAAAATAAATTGGACATTTATGGATCAGGATTAAAATACTGAAAATACACACATAAACACAAATACATAAACATTTCTATGTAACTTAATATTGTTTACATTTACTGTTTTGATTTCTCTTAGGTTATGTCTTGCAAAGCATTTATAGCTTCCATATTTTATTGTTGTACCACAGCTGAAAATTAAGCAAAAGGTCACTGTTTTACAATTTAGTAAATGTACAGGATGGTGATGAATAAAGCTAACAGCATGCAATTGCAGTTCAGAAAATACATTAGTAGCAATAGATTTAAATCTGTGTCTCTGTTATTGCATATAAATATGTGAGAAGGGCATTGCACATTGAAAGACATTGCAAGGGCCATCCGCATTGTGGGCTACTTGATAGTAAATGGAATTAGGAAAATTAGTATCACAAATTTAAACTTCACTGATTAGCAAATACTGTGTTCTCTAGTAACTGTTTTCCATACTAATCATTGTTGGTATAATTGTGTGCCTGCAGTGATTCCTTTGTTTTGGTCATTTTCCCCCTTGTTCATGTTTTTGTGACTATGGATTTCTTATAGAGAATTTGGGGATGTGAGGACCTTCATTTAAGTTGTTCATTGAGATGAGTGTTATATCATCTTTGCAGTCTGCAATTGTGTCCATGTATCCCGACAAGTTAATAGTATTTCAAGTTGAAAACTTCTGAACAATTTTACACAGTTGCCTGTCATAATTTCAGGGCATATATGTATAAAAGGTTTACTATCAAAATCTCAAACTTAAAACCAAAAAACATATTTAACGTTGAAACACAGTGTCGAATCCATGCATACTAATGAGGTGTAAATGTCGAATCTGATGAACAAATTCATCAGATTCAACATTTACATCAAGTATTGAATGGGACATGGTGGTGGAATGAGGAAGTACAGGAGAGTATAAAGAGAAAGAGATTGGCAAAGAAGAAGTGGGATTGTCAGAGAGATGAAGAAAGTAGACAGGAGTATAAGGAGATGAGGTGCATGGCAAAGAGAGAAGTGGTGAAGGCTAAGGATAAGGCATACGAAGAGTTGTATGAAAGGTTGGACACTAAGGAGGGAGAAAAGGACCTGTACTGATTGGTTAGACAGAGGGACCGAGCTAGGAAAGATGTGCTGCAGGTAAAGGTGATAAAGGATAATGAGGGAAACATACTCACAAGCGAGGAGAGTGTGTTGAGGAGATGGAAAGAGTACTTTGAGGGGTTGATGAATGAAGAGAATGAGAGGGAGAGAAGGTTGGATGATGTAGGGATAGTGAATCATGAAGTACAATGGATTAGTAAGGAGGAAGTAAGGATAGTTATGAAGAGAATGAAGAATGGAAAGGCTGTTTGCCCAGATGACATACCTGTGGAAGCATGGAGGTGTTTAGGTGAAATGGCAGTGGAGTTTTTAACCAGATTGTTTAATGAAATCTTGGAAAGTGAGAGGATGCCTGAGGAATGGAGAAAAAGTGTTTTGGTACCGATTTTTAAGAATAAGGGTGATGTGCAGAGCTGTAGTAACTACAGAGGGATTAAACTGATCAGTCACAGCATGAAGTTATGGGAAAGAGTAGTGGAAGCAAAGTTAAGAAGGGATGTGATGCTTAGTGATCAGCAGTATGGTTTCATGCCGGGAAAGAGCACTACAGATGCGATCTTTGCTCTGAGAGTGTTGATGGAGAAGTACAGAGAATGTCGGAAGGAGTTGCATTGTGTTTTTGTAGACTTAGAAAGCATATGACAGGGTGCCTAGAGAGGAGTTGTGGTATTGTATGAGGAAGTCAGGAGTGTCAGAAAAGTATGTAAGAGTGGTACAGGATATGTACGAGGGTAGTGTGACAGCGGTGAGGTCTGCAGTGGGAGTGACAGAAGCGTTTATGGTGGAGGTAGGGTTACATCAAGGATCAGCTCTGAGCCCTTTCTTATTTGCAATGGTGATGGACAGGTTGATAGACGAGATCAGACAGGAGTCCCCGTGAGCTATGATGTTTGCAGATGACATTGTGATCTGTAGTGAGAGTAGGGAACAGATGGAGGAGACCCTGGAGCGATGGAGATATGCTTTAGAGAGAAGAGGAATGAAGGTCAGCAGGACTAAGACAGAATATATGTGTGTGAATGAGAGGGTGGATAGAGGAATGGTGAGGATGCAAGGAGTAGAGGTGGCGAAGGTGGATGAGTTTAAATACTTGGGGTCAGTAGTTCAGAGTAACGGTGAGTGTGGAAGAGAGGTGAAGAAGAGAGTACAGACAGGATGGAGTGGGTGGAGAAGAGTGTCAGGAGTGATTTGTGGCAGACGAGTACCTGTAAGAGTGAAAGGGAAGGTCTACAAGAGGGTAGTGGGGCCAGCTATGTTATATGGGTTGGAGACAGTGGCATTGACAAAAAGGCAGGAGTTTGAGCTGGATGTGGCAGAATTAAAGATGTTAAGATTTGCACTGGGTGTGATGAGGGTGGACAGGATTAGGAATAAGTATATTAGAGGGTCAGCCCAGGTTGGAAGGTTTGGAGACAAAGCCAGAGAGGCACGATTACGTTGGTTTGGACATGTGCTGAGGAGGGATGCTGAGTATATTGGGAAAAAGATGCTAAGGATGAAGCTACCAGGTAACAGGAAAAGAGGAAGGCCTAAGATAAGGTTTATGGATGTGGTGAGAGAGGACATGCAGGTATTTGGTGTGACAGAGCAAGATGCAGAGGACAGGAAGAAATGGAAACAGGTGATCTGCTGTGGCGACCCCTAATGGGAACAGCCGAAAGAAGATATGATGATGATGATGATTGAATGGGATGCCTGTATAGGGTCTAAGGTAAGTCTAGCTCCTACCTTGGAATTCACTGTTTTGCAGGGGGGCAAGCCTCCCTGCACACCCACACCCCATGATAACTATATATTCCAACTCTGAGATCACACTACAGTGAGGAAAAGGATGAATTTCCCAATCCGCACTGTACCAAGATCTCTTCTAATAAAATTGAACTTCTATCATCAAATGCACAGTGGCATTCGCTGATAAGAACCCTTACTCAATTAACATTTGACAACATGGAAATCAGGCATCAGCCATTCAACATTCCCATGCTCACTGAATGTTAATTCTATCTTTTGATAGTAAACCTGTATAAAACATATATATATATATATATATATATATATATATATATATATATATATATATATATATATATATATATATATATATATATACACATATATATTTTATATATATATATATATATATATATATATACTGTATATATCTGTATCTCTCTCTCTCTCTCTCTCTCTCTATATATATATATATATATATATATATATATATATATGCACATACACACATACACACACACACACACACACACACACACACACACACACACACACACACACACACACACACACACACACAGTAGAGGAATTACTCACTGCCTTCCCAAGGTGAATGAAAACAAGCCACAGGCCTAGTAGCAATAACATGGTCTACAAAAATAATTAAGTATATAAGTTTGTTAAAAAAGTACAGAAATGCAGAAAGCACTTCCTGATTTTGCATGCAGTGATTAAGAATGATGTGCTATGATCTTACAATAAATAAGAAAAACTATGATCCTAGCATAATTGTTGGTTACCAATTAGCAAGCTGTCATAGAATTTCAAAGTGACAGCAAAACATTTACGCTACTGTTTTTTATAAAATTATTATGTAATAGTGCCATTCTGATGTAAGTAGTAATTTTCTACATATTTAATTAGAATTTAGTACTTTATCTCAAAAATGTATTTCTAAAAATATGACTGTAAGGAGCCAGCAGCCTCCCCCCATTCATGGCCCCTTAAGAACCAGGCAATATTTAAGGGGGATGCCAGCTCTATTTACATTTAATGTTAGGGAAAATGCAGTTGGATATACTGCTGTACAGGGATAGGGTCTATATTAAATCAACGAGTGCTTAAAAAGTGAACACTGATTTACTGACCCCATGTAAACAAAAGTTTACAATCCCAAGCACTTATAACAGTGATTTTTCCCCCCAGGGAAAAAAATCACTGTTCCAAAAAAGAAAAAAAAACTTTAAAACATTACATAAAGTAGGGGGCTTTGCCCCCCCACCCCCCAATGTGGGTGGCTGTGCCCCCCACACACCCCTTACTTAAATATACCAACTCCGAGATTGCACTACAGTGATGGAAATGGCAAAATAACAAAGGCGGCCAAGCAATTTTTTTCCCAGGGAAAGAATTTGCTTATATGCCGTTTCCTGCTTTCAAGTTTGATCAAGACACTTTCGAAAGAATGCATCTTTGATCATATAGTAGGGAACCCGGGGATTCCCTTACATTGGGAAGCATCTCACACATGTGCATGTTACAAAGGCACAAATATATCATTTTTGCAATCAACTCAGATACTTTCATAGGCTGAAAAGCAGTATGCTGTGCTTTACCTTAAAGCTTGATGGTATCTTAAAGATGAAACTGCCCTTATTCCTGTGTTTAAATACTGTTTATCTCTGCAGTAGGTATGCCCTTATTCCTGTGTTTAAGTACTGTTTATCTCTGCAGTAGGTAACATCAATGTTAATGAATAAATGCAAAACTAACAACATTCAAAAGGTGGATATTAGTTAAAGAAAAATGAATATCTAGTCAACAGAATAGGCATTAAAACCCACTATATACATGAAGCATTATTTTCATTTTCACGTAGAACTATGAAAGGATACAAATCTACAAAATGAGCCATTTATTTTATTCCTTTCCTTAGATGTGCATTTTATGCCAGTCTGGATGGTGAGGAAACTGAAGTGGTATTATGTATTTCTAAACTACCTTTATACTTTTTCCTCCAACATAAATGGTTGTACAGCCTAACATTCAACTTCCACATTGAGAATCATTTACCTCCACTAAACCCTTCTGTTTGAATAATTTTGCATGGTCTAAAAAAGTAGGGGCACTCATCTAAACTTTAACTATATGACTGTAATGGGGGATGACTAAAACATGCGGTCCTCCTTTATGGCATGACTTCCCCAGGAAAAGGATATGCACTAACATGAAGACTGAAGGTATAGAGATTCGAACCTGAGTACTCTGTCTGACTACATATAAATAATAATAAATAAGAAACAAACATTAAACATGTTAAGGACTTCTAACCAATACACAGAAAAGAGAAAAGAACAGTTTCCTTGTTCAGATTCTCTGGTGAGCACTCTTCCACAAGGAAATGAATAACATTGTTTGCTCTGAGCGCAGCATGGCCATCATTGCAGAATATCCTGGTGGAGTTGTTGGAAACAGCACCCTAGTTGTGGAAGCTGGCATACATTACCCTTGTCTCCTGTCATCATTTGGTACAAGGCCTCCATATCGATAACCTATCCACAGAGTGTAAACTCCAAGATCATTGTTGTATGAAAAGGAAAGAAAACCAAAAGGTAAAATATCATAGAGGTCTCAGGGAAAAAGTGCATTATTTACTAGCGGTTGGCAGTATAACAAGCTTCAGATGATAAAAAAGGATGAAAGTATTAATGTTTAGTGGTGAAGACCTCAAACTGGATTAGACTCAGCTCCAGAACATGAAAGATGAAGACCGTCCTCACCTCTGCCAACTCCTTGTTATCCAGAATTAATTCTTATACAGTAAGGTTCAGATCTTCCTCAACCAGCATCTGCAGAAACTAATGCATGTTCTCTACAGTTAGTTAGTAACATGGTGACTTTGTGCTTAAGTTTTTTGCCTGACAGTAAGGTTTGGTGTTCAGCACTAAACTCTGGACATTGCTAGAATAAAGTTTACATGTCCTCTCTGTGCCTTTTTGATTTATCTGAGTGTACTGGTTTCCTTCAAGAAACGTTGTTAGAATGCCTAAATGAAGTGTTTATGTATACTGCATTTATCATTGCCCTTATGGCCACGTCTATATTATAAGAACAAATGCTTAAAATGTCAAACACCTCTTTGTCGACACGTTTTAAGCGAATGCTGTTATAAGCGAAAGCTGACAAAGTTGAAACTGACATACTTGAAATATTTTAGTTGTCCAACACCAATCCCCCACTGCTGCATTGCACATGAACTGTAAGCACAGTAAATTTCACTTGTAACGAACACCCTAAATATCCACTACAATCCTTCCTGTTTGCAAAGTAAAAGAAGTAACCATACCGACTGCCAACAGTTAATCTCCAAAATTACACTTGACCAAAACGGCACTTTCCCAAACACAAACCAGTTAACACGTTTTAAGCGAATGCTGTTATAGGCGAAAGCTGACAAAGTTGAAACCGACATACTTGAAATATTTTAGTTGTCCAACACCAACCCCCCCACTGCTGCATTGCACGTGAACTGCAAGCACAGTAAATTTCACTTGTAACGAACACTCTAAATATCCGCTACAATCCTTCCTGTTTGTAAAGTAAATGAATTAACCATACAGACTGCCAACAGTAAATCTCCAAAATTACACTTGACCAAAACGGCACTTTCCCAAACACAAACCATTTAATACACATACACTAATTTTTCTCTAATTTTTACAGGGGGGCTGCAGCCCCAACACCCCCTGCTAATTATATATACCAATTCCACGATCACACTAAAATTAAGGTAAACATGCATAATTCATAGTGTACACATCTTTACGTTGCTACTACATTTGCGTGTGTTGGTGAACTATGATATTTCAAACTTAACATTTTAGATCTTTAGAGCTTTCGCTTATAAGAGCATTCACTTAAAGCGTGTCAAAACTAGTGCTCGAAATTTAAGCATTCATTCTTCTAATATAGACCCTTATGACCTAGGTCATGGCTGAAAAGAACCAGAGAAAGAATAATTCTGCTAAACTTTCTGCATGCTGTTATCTTAGGACTGTCACTTGCTTGACACTGCAAGTACCCAAACTCCCTCTAGCTTGACTTAATAAACTACATAACCTCCAAGAACCCTAGCTCTAATTCTGAACCACCCAGCATGTTCCTAACCCTATCCTTAACCCTTTCTCCCATAACTACCCTAAAACTCAGTCTTGCTCCCTCACCCTAAATTCCATAATTGCTCTTTAACCTTAATACTCTTGATCCCTATCCCTAAATTCCCTTCTTACTGTCTAAACGTAAATTCCCCAGTTGCTCCCTAACCATAAACTCCTCAGCCACTCCCTAAACCTGAATTCCCCAGTCAGTCTCTAATGCTAAATTCCCTGATAGCTTCCTAAACCTAAAGCTAAACTCTTCTAGCCCTAATAAACAGTACCAGACTTAAATCTTGCCTGTGATATAAATATGTAATATATATAATGATACAAATAGGACCTGCAGGAGAGATAGGTATGTAGACTACAACGTCTATGGAACAGCCTCCTCATCCATGTGAAACAGAGTTCCTCCCTAACCGAATTCAAGTGCAACTTTGACAATTGGATGGGAAACTGGAAAGCCATCCCTGGTTTGGCCCCTATGTTTCTAATGGAAACAGGTAATCTGTAAATGATTCATCTCACAGGTCCATGCTTTCAGTTATCAAGGGTATCAGAACTTGTCAGAGATTTGGGATGCATGGCTAGGCATAAAAAGACCCTTGTGGTTGTTAGCCTAGTAAACATCTATGAACCTATGAAGTCTGAAACTCAAATGTCTGTCATTATTTTCTAACTTCAATTTTTAATGATATGCCAGTAATTTGCTGGAAAACCACAACTTTATGAAAAACAGACCAAATATATGAGGCGAAAATCTGGGCATTCTGTGAAACTGTGAACAGCAGAGAGGTATGCCACTAAACTTGAAACTCCTACTGCCTCTCATACACTCCCCATAGCTGTCACACTTACCTTACTTGACCTTGGTTATTATGTACTTGGGTGGCTGCTCGACCCTGTCTTCACAGCTACTGCATCTTGCCCAAACTCATAGCCCAGTTCAAGCAGCAGCCCATGTGAGCTGCAGGACACTCTGGTTCAAAGTTGTGAGCCTGAGGACTGAAAGCAGTCATAACTTGAGCCCTTGCAGAAGTTGGGATAAAAGACTGAGTCAGTGTTAGGGCTGTGCTACGAGTATGGTGGCATCCTACATGTGCACCTAATCGTAGTCTGCCATATTACCTTACCAAAAAATCTTTCCTTAACAGTACTGCTATTCAGGCAAACTAGGTATGTGAGATGCTGTTAGGATTTTTTTGTCTTACTCATCATAAAAGAAAACCTTTCTTTTCCTTTCTGACCAGTTTTGTTTCAGTTATTGTTTTTTCATCTTCATTAGGGTTTTGATGTGCAGAAAATGATGTACAGAGCATCATAATTATATTGATGCAAATACATTATGTTCCTTGCAATACATATTTTACACCGTAGTTCAGGATCAAGTGAATAATATTTACATTTTAAATTTTTATTAAAAGATTATAAAATTATAGTTAATTTCACATTTTTGTAAAACTTTTGCTCTTTGCAGATAATCATACTGTAAGCAGTGATAAATATAATTACCATTCAGCTTTGATGTTTTGAAAGATTTATTTCATTTAGGTACTGAAATAAAAAAATTCTACCATCCACAACCATTTATTAAGATGAACAACTATTGGCTTTGAGTACCTCAAGCTGTTACTAACACTCATTCATGCTTTTTTGTTTTGAGAACTACAAACAAATCAGAAATTACATTTTTGAACTGACTTCTCTGTAATGCAGTGATATATTTCAAATATAACAATAATAAGAATGAGGCAACTCTGAGATTTGAAAGCTTGCAGTATTTCAAACACAGTGTTCATCTTTTTGGGAATAACATTGCTTAAAAATGAATGGGGTCATGAAGGGTTGAGGTCATGTACTGGTTTTCATTTTGTTTTAGATCTGTGATTGGCTTTGTATCTTCTGTGATTTACCCTTATTCTTCTCCTGTACATTTTCCAATAACTATAAAATAAATATTGCTACTGCTTGTAGCTCTTCATCTGCAGTGATTGAAGTCTGTCTGTATATTGTACAGAGACACACGCACATACATATATATATATATATGAAATTTAACAGTTTTACTAGAAATAATTAAGGCCTGTACAGTAATATAAACAACTTATTTGATCTGAGAAAACCATTAACATTACATTCTCTACTTTAGTGTTAATATAAAACTGAACTTTTATTAAGGCAATGCTTTTAAACTGATGCAGACAGCATTTAAGTTATTTACTCCTCAGTCAATAGTTTTTTGATTACATTAAAAATAAACACTTCAGTATTTGTTTTGGTTGTTCGAGTAATTGAAGGATATTCCCTGTTGTTTTAGCTTTCCTTGTTGAATGTTTACATTTTTCGAGGAGCAGTATTTGATGAGGCTTATTTTAACTGCAGCATCCAAACTACAAACCATAAGTTGAAATGTTTGCAATTTATTTTACTTAACTATACCTCCGTTTCTAGGAAAACAAATTACAAAGGTTGACTATTTTACCAGTTATGTTAGTATTAGTTTAAACATCAACACAAACTCAGAATACCAAATGATGATATATATATATATATATATATATATAATATTACCAAAGGAGAAGAATTCAGGTGAGTGACTTCCAGAAAAACATGCTAAAAATATTCTATAGGCTTCTATGGGAAAAAAAAGAAGAATATGCATTCTGTTTCATTTTTAAGCAGATGCTTTGTATAAAATTAATAGAAATATAGTAAAAAATATAGTAAAGCGGCAAACATTTGGCGGGGTTGGATGTTTCATTTTTCATTTCTAGTACATCTCAGTCCTATGGCAAACAATTAGTCAAACTCCTTAAAACTATAGTCAACTTAGTTGACAAACTATCTCTTAGTGGTGACATTTACCCAAATCCTTGCCCTACCTACAGTCCCTATAACTCATCCACTCAAACCTTAGCACATTCACACCCCCCCCCCCAAACTACAATCTTACCTCCTAGGAATAAGTCTGATTTCTTTTAAATATTAACATAAGAAGCTTAAACAATAAAGTCCATGAACTGCATGCCAACCTCTCCCTCTACACTCCAGATATTGTACTTTTCACTGAAACTTGGCTAAAGCCTTCAACAGCTAACAACGAAATACTACCACCAGGTTATAATATATTATATGTAGACAGACTTACTAAAAGGGGGGAGGCATAGCCCTAGTTTTCAAAGACCACCTCTCCATAGTATCTTTAGATGAAAAAACACCAAGCCCCAATAATGCCAAACATATACTTGCCAAATTAGAAATAAATCACAGGAAACACATATGTATAATAGGTATCTACATGCCCCCTGGGTATAATCTACAAGCTTTAGAAAACATACTACGCTGGTGTAATACAACAATACCTCAGGAGACTATTATTATGGGAGATTTCAATATTGACTGGTTAAACTGCATCTCCCCAAACCCAAAAAAATGCATAAATCTGCATGGCTTCACACAGCTTATCCACACACCCACTAGAATCAACAAACCAACCAACAAATATTCCTCCCTAGATTGGATACTTATTAATAGGCCATAACTGTACTCTTACTCTGACTGCCTATCAGGCAGTCTCAGTGATCACTACCCAACCTATTTACTGAGGAACTGAGCCAATCAACCTAAACAAACAACATTTAAACAAGTAAGAAACAAAAAGCACCTGAACCCATATAAGGTTATAGATATACTCAAACACTGTAACAGGACACCCCTGAAATGTTTACCCCTACAGGATGCAAGCAGCTACTTTAATTCAACCCTCCTAACTATACTAAACTCTCACACCCCCAGCAGAAATATATGTGTCAACTCAAATGATGCCCCATGGTTAACAAAAGAAATACTGTCAATACTTAAATCCAGAGAAAAGGGATGGGTAACATGGAACAAAACAAAGCCCCAACCCACCCTACTACACTACCACGAACTTAGGAACAAAGCAAAGCAGCAAATTAAAAAAGACAAAATTAATTATTGCACCAAAATGCAAACTAAGCGTCACAATAATCCACAAAGATTCTGGTCAGCGATACATAATATACTCCAGCCAGGCAAAGTCAGGACACCCCCTCCTAATATTACTAACAACTCTGACAATACTACTTCCCTATTCAATAAATACTTCATTGAAACAATACTAGCTTTATCTATCAATCAAAGCTCCACACTCACCTCAACTACCTCTCTCTCCCCCAGTATTAAAGCCGATTTTCCCTGCAACCCGTACCTACAGTGACGATCAAAAAACTACTTAAGAAGCTAAAACCCACCAAATTAGGTGCAGATAACTTGCCTGCCAAGTTCCTAAAGTTAACAGCCGAGGGTATAGGCTATCTTGTATCAGTTCTCATCAACAGATCCATAGCTGAGAACAAAGTCCTTCCCATCTGGAAAATTTCTCATATTATACCTCTCCATAAGGGAGGAGCATACATTGAACTCATCAACTACTGTCCCATCACAATATTATCCTTCCTTTCCAAAATCCTAGAGAGGGTCATCCATATGCAAGTCTCTAACTACCGGCACACCCACAAACTACTAACCAACATCCAGCATGGCTTTCGAGCAGATCATAGTATATCAACCACTCTGACTTTTACCAACATTAACTATCACATGAATAATGACAACTATTCATCCTATATCTTCCTTGACCTATCATAAGCCTTTGATATGGTTTCCCATAGCAAGTTACCAAGTGTACTCTCCAAACTAAACGTTTGCTAAGAAACTCTTCCTGGTTCCAGGACTAAATGACTGGACGACAACAAGCAGTCTCTTGGCAACAGACGTTATCACCCTTACTACCTGTGACACAAGGTATGCCCCAAGGCTCAGTCTTAGGTCCATTACTCTTTTCCATATTCACAAACAACCTGCACAACTCAACCCCTCAAGCCTCTCTCATCCAATGTGCAGATGATTCGACAGTATTATGTGCCATTCCCACAATACGGGAACTACAAACCTTAACTCAACAATCCTTCTTAGCAGTTGAAACCTGGCTTACTAACGCCCAACTAATACTGAATCCCAAAAAAACAAAACTTATGATTTTCCATCCCACTAAATCAACCTTAACCACCAATACCTTTAACATTACATCACAAAACAATACCATTATCTCCCCAACTCCACATACCAAACTCTTAGGTGTTGAAATTGACAGCAACTTAAGGTTCAACATTCATATTTCACAAACAGTTAACAAAAGTATACAAAAAATTAGGAACTCCATGTAAGAATAAACCGTACTTCACCCAAAATACTAAAGCTACCATTGCCCAGTCCCACCTAATCTCTACTCTCCTATATGCAGCCACCATACTCATGAACCTAAAGTAATCTGAGCTAGCAAAACTTGAATCTTGCTATAACAAAATTGCCAGATTTGCTGCACACTTACCTGCTAGTGCCCACCATTGTGTGGCTCTCAAACAACTCAACTGGCTTGAGCTCCCACACCTCTTTCATTACAACCAGTTAACTATGGCCGACAAAATACTATATGAACCTGAAAAAAATACCTGCCCTACAAACTTTATTTCAGCTCTATGCCACTAACAGAACATTAAGGTCCACTAACAAACACCATATAAAAATCGGCATAAGGAAAAAACAATATATTCCTTATACTGGAAAAATCTGGAATGCACTGCCAGACAATATTACATCCTTGGCCAGTTTAAAACAACCCTAAAAAAACAACTGTTAAAACAAATGTCTGTGTCCTTGTTCTGTACCTGATTAACCTCAGTTTCTAACACTAGCACCATCTGGACTAAGCACAACCTCTAGTCCTATTTATTATATATGCCCCTGCAAGCTAAGCAGTACTCAAACTGCTGTATTTAAGATACAAAGTAACCCTTAGCCATCTTATCGAGTTTCTTCCCAACTATTTCCTAGGTAAAGCACTGTGTTGTAATAAAACCTAATGTTGTTGTAATTCTCACATAATGTTGTTGTACTTCTTGTTCCTAAGGATAATAAGGTGATGTAATGTTGAGATGCTTAGACTTAGGAATATGGTAATTGAGCTCAAATCTCATGGACTTTTACAACCCAAGTGCCAATCATTGTAGCTTTGTGTACATTACGATCTTACAAATGTAATAACCATAAAGACTAAACACTACCTGTATGTAAACTACTTGTACATAAGCTACTGATACCAGTTATCTCTGACTGTCTTTTGCTTTATGTGGAGCTTTTCTCCCCAGGCCTCTGCTGAAAATGAACATGTGTCCATTCGGACTTTCCCGGTGAACAAATGTGAAATAAAATAAAAAATAAATAAACATTACTGTAACAATGGTCCTGTGCTACAAGTTCATTGTCTTAGATGTAAAATGTATGTGCACAATGCTAGTGGCCTGGATGCTGGACTAGCAGATGGTGCAGTCACAATGCCAGTAGCCTGGATGCTGGACTACCAGCTGTTGCAGTATTTACATTAAGGAGGAGGACAGTGAGGGAATAAGGAACTGTGTCTATCATACTGATGTATGTTGGTACTCTGAGATAATTCAAGTCAGACATCCCTTGAAATGCTTACAGGTCATATATGCAGTCAGCACACATAGGGCTAATAAAGTGCACTGCACATCTTTTCATGCATTGCATGTAAAGAGTGTCATTTTATGGATAGTAATTGTAGGATTAAACTGAAGTAAGTTGCAGTAAGCCATGCCTGTGGGTCCAGCCTATAACATTTTCACCAGTTCCCTATCAGTCTCCATCTGCATGATGAAAACAATTCATGCCCACAGAGACAATGCTAAATGTAATTTTGGGCTAAAATAAATAAGTTGGCCTACAGCTGTAAAATGATAGGTATCACACTCATCTATGTAGAACCAATTGCATCTGATCCCAAGAATCTTCCATTGCCTCATCCCACAAAACATCCAGCATCTTTTAAGGAGAGCAAAGTATTTGGAAGCCTACTTTGCACTCCCTGAATTATGTATAAAATCTGTGTGAAACACAACTCAGTGGGGAATTATATTTTAACTGCTATTTTTACTTCAAACAATTTGGTGTCTTGAATGGAAATCTGCTTTTATAAGCCTGTCATCATCCAGGCTTCCATGAATAATTATCGGTAGTGCAATGTGCTAAAAACTGAGAATGTTGCAATGCTTTACTTCCACAATTAAATGCATATTTACAATTTTCCATTCATAGATCAAATGTTCAGCATACTCATCACCAGTTTTATTAAAAAGGTTAGTTTCATAATTACTTCCAAAACCACTGTTGGTTACTTCCTTACAATATACAATTAAAATATCAGTTACTAAAAGCTTGTCAGGTAATAATGAGTAACTCTTAGTGCTTCCTCGATAAAATGTGCAGTTGTATGATAACTGATAACAAGCAGCTCAACGTTTAATGTGGGGTAGAATAATTCAATGATCCTCCCAAATATCAATAGGGTATTTAGGAAATTTGTTCTCTTAACTCAATTGATAATGAACTTCTTTATGAAATGAAAGATCCTTGAACTGCCCGACTGCTTTCTTGACTTTTCCTTGTGTATGGTAAAAAGGATCATCTCCCAGTCTGTGCAGAACCTAAGACATTTTAATTGTCAGACTATATCAAGTTGTCTTTTTTGTCTTGTGTTGATTGTAAGAAATGAGAGGTTTTGTTTTAAGAATACTGTCTTTTTGGCTTTTTGTTGAGGTAATTTTATACAAGCTTGTTTTCCTCAGTTCATTTCTGTTCTACAGATAAACCCTTTAGCACTGTTCTTGAATTCAGGCAGTGCTTGATTATGAAAAGAAGACATCAGTTATATAGGTATGTTGGATCAAGTCAGGAAGTCACATATATGGTATGTCTTGCTGATAAATTTGCTAAAGAGTATTTGCCCTATTACACCCTCATGTCTAACCAACACAACAGCATCTGGGGCAAATGGAGTGGAATTCTTCCACTCAGATCCATGCACTTTGGATAGTTGTTGGACCATGTAAGTGTAGAAATGTGATTTCCAAAGTGATACAATTTGGGGAGGGGTTGGGGGTGACTCACAGTATCAAACCCACTCATGTTCATCAGTTTTTACCCACTACTCATCCTCATGAAAACAGTGTCCATTTCTTTTCTCAATGGCATTTTAACTCCATCCTTATGTTTAAGTACTCCTGGTGAGCTGGATAACAATACACTGAAGGCAGTTTGTGAGTTGCCTCTCTTTCATCTTTCCTAACACCTTTAGCACGATGGCTCAGATGGACAAGTGAACAGTAATTTTACATCACATAAGAGAGACTGTTTTTATATCCCTGTGGACAGGTGCTGAACAGTTCTCTTTCTGCAGTAAAGGAACACTTCCCTTGATAAAGATATATTTGAAGTAATTGTTATAGTTAGCTAAAACAGTTTCAGTTAATACCTGTAATAAAGGATAGGAGGATTTCATCATTTATTTGACTTTCCTTTCACTCCTATGACTTTCAGTATCAGATACTCAGTGATCAGCTTAACTGAAATGCCAGGGCTGAGTAATGCATCTTGAGGTATAACATAGCTGCCGGGAAAAAAGGTATTGAGTAGGATAACCCCTCAGTTTATGAAAGTGCACAAACCAATGCAGTTTCATGAGGAATAATTTTTTTTACATGGCCCTGACTGCATCTTACAAAGAATACTTGTTCAGAGTGTAGAAATAATGAATGGGCTTGCTTTTAATTTTCATTCGTAGAACTCTCAAGTACTTATTTATTTTTCTGCATTCCATTCACTCTGCACTTCATGAATATGTAAATCTCCTAGTTGTAATTTCCTAATAATTCTATAATAAAATTATATCAGTAATTTATCCATTTCCACCTTTATCATTCATTGCTTATTTTCTTACTAATATGTCATCGGCTGTTAATGGAAATTAAAATGCACTTCTTATGCATTTGGCACTCCATGCAAATTTTCATACGCTTAGCAAGAATAGTCATGCAGTCTTGTTCAAAACTAATTTCAGTGCTGTTGAGACAGGAACTTTAATCTGTAGTGTTCTTAAAACAATTATTTTAATGTCACACAAGCAGATTTTGGAAAGTACAGAATTTGTACTAATTTTGCTTAGTACTACACATTTAAAAGGAAGCGTAAAATGCACTTTTCATACTGATACCTAATATTATATGCAACATATCAATGCTTATAAAAAAAACAAATTTTATGGAGAAATTAAGCAGCTTATAAAAAACATTATTTATTTTATGGAAATTAAGCATCTTAAGTAATTATGACAATACTGACTCATTCCTTCAACTGTACCTTAACAGACCCAATTTTCTTATACAGTCATAAATCTGTAAAGTTTTCTCCCCTGCATACTGTTATATTTGAGTATGATATTCTTTTGAAAGACACATTTCATCCAAGACATCTGTAAAAGTTTCTGTTCCATGTAAGCAGGAAGAACTCTAGTCTGTATCTCACATTAACATGTATATAATTGGCATGGCTCTTGTCTCCCTGTAGGCCTGCCCATTTGCATGCTTAAACATCCAGTTCACTTTAATATTCATTTAATAATATCATACATTCATAAGTAGGTTATATCACACAGTACAAATTGAGGAATTCTCTCACAAGGTTATATCACACAGTACAGATGGAGGAATTCTCTCACACCTGGACTTAAAATAATTTCTTTTAAATTAACTTCATTAAGATGCAGTGACCCTAATGTATGAAAATTATTTTAGGTCATGCAGAGTATATCTTAAAATGTGAGGAAGTAGTTAATTTTACTACCCAGTGATATAGCTCTGCACTTGATCTTACATTTGAGATACACCATGTAGTGATTTCATGCTATATCGTTATTAGTCAATCAGTTAATAATATGAGATGCTATCCATTTTTAAGAATGCCATTTTCTTTTAGGTTTTTTGAGGAGCATGCCTTTTGATGAATTCCAAGAAAAAAAGAGCTGTAAGAAAACATCTATTTGCTCTCAGTCTCTTAGCAAATGCTTGTATACTTCCTCATTGAAAAGCTTGCAAAAGATTCATAGGCATGACGACATTCCTACGTTTTAGAGATTTTCTGTTAATTAGCCATTGTGTGGATGCTGGTGGCCACATTAGTGCTTTTTACCTTTATAGGGAGAATTATTAACCACAGATATGTGCTTTGCTTAGGAATCCCTGAGTTTTTATATAAAGCTCTGGTACATCATTGAGTACTAATCACATGTGGATATGGCCTTCGTATGTAAATAGTTACATATCCAGGTTAACATATTATCTAAGAAAGACCTGGCATGTTCAAGATTATAGCAAACATAAAAAGTTGGCCAAGTTATGTCCAAAAAGTTTAATAAAATTCTAATTAAACATAGATGAAGACACAAGTTGAAAACACAAAGCTTTCGGATTACTCCTTATTCAGTGTGATACAACCATACTAAAACACAGTAGTATTTAAATATAAAATTAACATCACATGATAACAACAGCCAACCAACATCATTATCAATTAAATAAGTCATTAGTAGAATATATGCACATTTTTAGAGAGACATTTGCATGGTGATTACAAAGTATACAACCTTGTATTTAAATATCATTTTTTAAAAATAATTTTTTAAAAATAATTTTTTAATTTCATTTTTTAATTTTTATTTTTTAAAACATATCTGCATATTTTTCAAAATGGGTTTAACTGAAAGAATAGAATTAATACCTGGGCTACTATCTGCTTGTAACCTAATGATCCAGTTATATTCTTTAGTTTCTAAATCATTATTCCTATCTCCCCCCTCTGACTAGTGTAACATATATCAATAATCCTAAAGGAAAAAAGTGTGTGTATTACCAAGTTCAACATTATGTTTCTCAATAGCATTTGTCAAGACATTCCTTTTTACATCAGACCTGCATTCAATAATATGTTCTTGTAATTTTCTACTTGACTTGCCAATGTAAAAACTTGAACATTTGTCACATGTAGCTAAATAAACAATGTTGCTAGTATTACAAGTAGCAGTACATGTAAACAAACATTCTTTTTTAGTTGTGGGATGTGTGAATTTATTGTTTTTACAGTTAACATTGCAAACAGAACAGTGCATACATGGAAATGTGCCCTTTTTACTTAACTCAGTCCCCTTTTGTTTTTTATTTTTTTAGTAATACACACACTTTTTCCTTCTCCAGGGATAAATCCTGCTATTCGTCTTTGTTCCTACAAGTTTTGGTGGAGTTTTATTGATATGGCTATGCATATCTGGAGATCTGGATCTTTATTTCTTAGATTGCTTAAATTCTACTGTATTAGTTAAGTTTTTTAAAAAATATTTTTGCTGAATTTTTATATACAGGAACGAACACAATAACATAATAAAACAAAATACTATTTCCAAAATTTATATATATATATATCTTACTAAAATCCATTAAACAGCCATAACCTGATTATAAAAACACAAATTAATATATCTCTATTAATGAGTTCATTTATATCCAGCAATTATATTATGTGCTTATTTTGTTCATTTTCACCTTAATGGTAGACATTTCTTTATTACACGCAGCAGTGACATTATTTATAAATTTAGTAAATGAAGACATGCCTTCTATTTTCCAATTCTTTGTAATCATTTTCCTTGATATTATTAAAAGCTCCATTGAAGTAGTAATTTGGACTCATGTACACATGAAAGAATTGCAGCATTAAACAACACCAAAAGTTTTTTTGATATAAATTTATCAGACCACAGTGCTTACAGAAAAGCTTGATTTTTGCCAAAAATGTTGCAGAACTTTGCAGTCGTAAACAATAGGTGCAGCAAAACTAGAATGATTAATGATTTACACTGCAAAAAAAAAAAAAAAAAAAAAAAAAAAAACAATACCTTTGTCTTTGTATATAATTTCATTTCTATGTGTAGTGGTAAACGATATATGCAAAATTTTCTAAGAGAATAATCTCCAATATAAAATGTAGCTCTTTTAAGGATATTAAAATATTTGTGTTTATCGATTGTAGTTAAGTTGAGTCATTCATATGGCCAGAATAATCCCAATAATTACATTTTATAGAACATTTATAGTGCCTAATTATTTTGTATTTTTTGGATAACTGTGGCTTGAGTTTGGAAAACTAAGAATGGTGAGTATTTTTTGTTAATTATCTCAGACATTACTTCAACTTTAGTGATTAAGACCTATTGATTTGTACTATAAGCCAGATGTTCATGCCCAAATCATATTTATCTACTAAATATTATGCGTTAAGCATTTTAGCATTTCTTAATATCTGAATCCAAAAGATCAGATACTTATTTATAGGCTTACCATATTTGGAAGTTCAGACTGTCTATACATTCTGGTGTGGATGTTACAGGGAATAATGAGGAATGATATGCTTTTATCACCATGTTTTTATGCACAAAATTTCTAAATTATTTTAGTACGTTGTATTTGTTGGATTATTGGTGTTTTTAAGTAAATATTTCTTTAACAGCCACTTCATATTCTTATCAAGTGTTGTATATATCATATAGTGATATATATTTTTAATCAAATGGTTGTAAGCATTTTTTTCTAAAATGTCACTGTTTTAATAACATCAGTTTTTAAGTCAAGGAAACCTATTCCACCATTTTTTCATTATTTTACATGATGCCATTAAGCTAGTTGTTGGGCTGCTATAATAATTTCAGAATAAGAATTTTCAGAATAAGAATTTCAAATGTTCTTGTGTAATGTGTTTTTTTTCAAGATATTAAAGATGTCTGTATAATATATACTATTTTTGGTAAAATAACCATTTTGTTTAAAATCAACCTAGCAGTAGGAAAGAATAATGTATTACAATTATTATTATTTTAACACAGTTTGAAATATTTTTAATTTATTATTGCTAGTTGTTTACAATTGTATGTAAGCATAACCTCTAAATATTTGCTCTCTTTTCTATCCTGTTTAAATACATTATGTTCCATCAAAAATGTAAATCTTTGTTACTTAATAAGGTCTTACTTTTATTCTTTTTGAACTTTAGACCTGATATTAACTCAAAATATTTAAAGACATTTCTATATTTATTAGTGAAGAATCAATATTACCTTGTAGTAATAGTTTATTGTCAGAAAATGATTGAATTCTGGAAGTATTTTGATCCTTTATTTTAAATTCTACTATATCATTGCTAATTCCTTTATGATGTGCTAGAGGCTGAATAGCCAAATCTAATACTAAAGGTACACCTTGTTTAGTACCCTTGCTTATCTTTCTTGACTAAAAAAATAAGAGATGTTCATCATACTGATTACTGCTGCAGAGCTGAGCTGACCAAAAAGATATTTTTGGGTGCCATGCTCTTCAGAGCTTTTAAATGAGAACACTCTTTTTTTCTGCAAGTTTAAAAGTTGTTTTACATAATTGAAAACCAATTTTTTGTGGGGTGATTGTGTTGATTTTACTTTTGGGGGCTGACAAAGTATTTTAAAGTGCGTTTTACTGCATTTTTGTATGAAAAAGTAACTTTTAATTACTTTTAATTTTACTGGCTTGTGCTGCTTGTTTTCCTGTAGAAAATTGAACCCTTTCAACTTGAGAAATATCAGTAACATGGTCGGGCCTTCTCCCAGTCACAAAAAGAAAATGTCAAGCAAACAGGCTTTGCAAGCACAAGGCTAGCAATTTGCTTTAGTCCAAGATGAGTGACTTTGCTGTGGTCATTACTTATTCCTCATGTCACTTATTTTTTAACCCAGGTCCCTCTGGTGTAGAAACTACAGCCACTGTGAACCATGGGTTAGCTACATCCACTATGGCTGTTGGGGGTCCTCTCAGTGGTTAAGGAAGAGAAACTTTTGTTGGTCCTGGGAGGGGGAATAGGGAAGATGTCCCTGTTTTGTCAGAATGTTGAGCCTATCTTGGGAGAAGTTGCTGTTGCCATTAAAAACACTGTTGACCCCATTTTTCCTGTCAAAAAGAAACAGAAAACCAAACATGTATCTTCTCCTCCTAAAATTCTCTTAGACAACGCTAGTTTACTGGGTCTGGCTCAATGTTAAATTGAGGCTATTGATCTTTCGTATGAGGTGGTTTCTGGTAAAAGAAAGGGAAATACATATTTTCCTGAAGAAGGGACAGATACATGGTTTTCTCCTCAATATTCTGATTCAGACACCAAGGAGAGTTCAGTTTCTGATTCTCACTGTGGACGTTTCTCTTTCTCTGAGACTATTTCCAGAATGTGCCAGCATTTTTGATGGGAGAACACTGAGGTTTCTCAGTCCCTCAGAAAATGTTATAAGTTGTTAGAGACATAATTTACAGAACCTTCACAAATTCCCCATATCTGTCATCTTTGGAGGATGCATGTGTCATTGTCAGGAATTTTCCTGATAGTCAGCCTGCTGCCCCTAAAAAGGCAGATACAATATATAATGTTCCTCAATATTTCAAGTTTTCTGTACACTCCTACCAAGCCTGGCCTAATAGCTATAGCTTTAGTTAATATGACTGCTGCTAAATGTTTAGCTAATTCCAGACTTACTCTTTCTGATAAGGATGGGAAGATTATTGACAAGTATAGGAAAAAATAGCATGCTGCTTCAACTTTTATTATTTGTAAAAGTATGAGGAATGCTTTGTCTGCAGTCCCTTAATGGGAAGAAAATATGTGGTTTAAATAACTAAGTTTCTTTCATTGTATATGTTACTACTCATTGTTTGCAGTGTGTGTGAATGACTCAGTTGATACTTCTTCCAGGGCTATGGTCACTCGTACTGCTTTGAAGAAGTTTACCTATGTCCGAACCTCTCAGATGGTGTAAAATGAGAGTTTAAATTCTGCTTTGGATAGAGATTTAGTTTTTGGTTGCTCTGTTGCAGAGATGATCAAAAAGTTTGATGAATAGGGGAAGTTGATACAAAGAATCTCTAAGATTTTTCAACCTTCCTTTTGTAAAATTTCTAATGGATTCCTTAAACCCATCATCCAGTTTTGGAAAAAACAAAACAGACAGTCTCAACAAAATGCAGGTAAACAGATATTTAGGAAGAAATGGCAAGGGTTTCCAAAAAGAATTTAGGAGCCCCCAAAACCAAGGACAATCCAATAAGACAAAATGACTATTCAAGGGCCTTGTCCCCCTCTCATCTTGGCAGCTCTTTTTCCCTTCTGGAAATTCTGAATAGGTTCATAGGTAGGTACTAGGCTATTGGCCCTAGGGCCTATACAAGCCTAGCCAAAAATGTACCCTGGCTTTTGCCACCCAAGAAAATTATTTTCCTATGCCCCTGTCAAGCAGAACCACAGAAGTGATCCCCATGGTGAATTTCCTATTACCCATCCAATCATCAAGATTTTTCTTGAAGAGTGCTAATGAGGATCTCTGTTTGACATAGATAGGTAGTCTGTTCCAGAGTATGGGAAGTCTCTGGGACAGGAATCTATCCCTCCAGCATGTTCTGTTTATTGTGGTGACAAGGTTTAGGTCCCCAGAGCGTGTAGCTCGGAGGGATTGGGATTTCTTTAAGTGGAGCATGTCCAACAGCTCTGGATTTGACATAGCTTTATATGTTAGGCAAAGATCGCCTCTGAGTAGGTGATATGCGATGGAGTAAAGCTGGAGTTTTTTGAGATGGTCTGCGTAAGGCATCTGTTTGAGGCCAGTAATCCTCTTTGTGAGGTATTTTTGCGGCCTTTCCAGTTGTTGTAGATGTCTTATGAGGTACATACCAAAAGGGACATTGTACTCTACAATGGGTCTAATGAGTGATGAGTAGAGGGGAACAATGACCTCTTTTTTTCTGGATGAGAAACCTTTTGTGATGAGGTCTGCCACGTGACCACTTTGGCGATGTGATTATCAAAGGAAAGACTACTGTCCACCTGTGTCCCAAGGTCTCTTATCACACTTTCGGTGTTAAGTAGACTACCGCCTATGTGGTAGTTCATGGGTGCAGAATTTTTACCAAAGGGGATGACAATGCACTTTTTGGCATTGAGCTTGAGACCATGTCTTTGACACCAGGCATCTGTCTCAGTGATGCCCTTTTGTAGGATGTCCACATCGTTAGGAGTTTCAATTATGGCTCCTAGTTTGCAGTCATCTGTGAATTTAGTTAGCCAAAAACCTTCTGTGTTAGCCTGTACTTCAGAGAAGTAGATACCAAACAGGAGAGGACCCAGGACTGAACCCTGTGGTACTCCACTTGTCACTGGTCTGAAGTCTGATTTGGAGTCTGCTACTTTCACAGTGTGGGTTCTTTCAGTAAGCCAGGTGGCAACCCATCTTGTGACATAGAGATTTATACCTAGTTTAGTGAGTTTATGTATAATTCCAGAGTGGGGGATGGTGTTGAATGCCTTGGCGAGATCTAGATAGGCTGTGTGAAACACCTTACCCTCATCCATGGCCTTGGTGACTACTTCAAATAAGTCTATCAGGTTTAAGAGACATGATCTGCCTTTTACAAACCCAAACTGTGTAGGGTCCAGGGTTTGGAGATCTCCAATGTCTTTGTTTATGAGTTCCAGGATGATACATTCCATGGCCTTGCAGACGAGGCTCGTCAGGCTAATGGGGCGGTAGTTCCCGGGGTCTGTTGTGCCACCCCCCCTTTGTGGAGTGGGATAACTGTCACGGTGCACCATTCAATGGGCACAAAGCCTGAGGTGAGGCTATGATTGAACATGGTACTTAGGTGGGGTGCCAGTTCATTCTGTAGTTCATGTAGAAGGTAGCCTGGGATGTTGTCAGATCCCATGGATGCTGTGTTCTTGGCTTTGGAGAGTGAAGTTTTTACCTGTGCAGCCGTGATTACAGGAACTTTGCATTCTTCCGGTATAAAGATGGGCCCTTTAGGGGGTGAGGGGGGGGGGTGAAGTTAGCACTGAACCTATCTGCCAGGATGTTGGCAATACCAGTTGGTTCTGTATATTTAGTGTCATTGTGCTGTAACTCAGAGCAGATCTGAGTGTTACCATTGAGATTTTTAACATAGCTATAGAATGCTTTGTGGTTGTCTTTAGAATCAGTGGCAATTTTGTTTTCATAACTAGCTTTGGAGGATTTTATGAGGGATCTCAACTTCTTACTGAGGCTGACCAGGGAGTTCCTCCAATTGTGGGATTTTACTCTTTTTGGCAACAGATTCTTTCTTCTGTTGTAGAGTTTGTTTATGGCAGAAGACCACCAGATTGGCTTCCTTTTTTTTGAAGGATAGCATCTTGGTTCTGTTAGGGATAGCATGATCTATGCATTCGTGTAAGTGGTTATAAAGTGCATTTGTGTAGGATTCAGCAGTCGTACCTCTATTGTCCATCTGCATGGGTGTCATGAAGTTTGCCACTTCTGTCTTAAGAAGCATGAAGCTGGCTTTGGAGAAATTTTTTACGGTTGTTTTCCTAATGGGGGGTGGGAGCAGGATGTGGATGTCTAGGGAGATTAGCTTGTGGTCGGATCTGACCAACGAGGAGCTGGCCTCTGGTGTGGAACACTGGTCACCCCCCATGTTGGTGATGACCAGGTCTAGGATACTGCTGTCAATGGTGGGGGTGTGGATAAGTTGATTCAAAGTGTTGGAATTGATGATTTCCAGAAAACGTTGTGCAAAAGAGTTGGTACATGAGTAGTTTTCCCAGTTAATGGTAGGGTAGTTGAAATCACCCATTATTAGAGTGTTGGTTTGTACCTTAATATTTTCCAGTGTATCAATAAAAGAGGAGTGGGAATCCTGGGGTATGGTGGGGGGTCTGTAGCAAGCTACAATCTGGATTGCCCAGAGTTAGTTGTACTTGGATAATCTCGGATGCATTATGCTGAGCAACTAGCTTGGAGGTGTAGATATCCTTAATGAATATGGACACGCCTCCACCTTTAGTGTTTCGGTCCGGGTTTGGTGGCCGAAAGGTGTGGTATGAATTATAGCCTGGTAATGCAGGGGTGCTCTCCGGAGCTTTGAACCAGGTCTCTGTCACTGCACAGATGTCAATGTTCTCCATTTTAAGCAGTGCCTCGAGTGAGTGCATTTTGAGGTTTAGACTTCTAGCCTTGAGTAGCATTACTCTCAGATTTTGCTTGCTTGTACCTGTTATGGTGGTGAATTTGTCATTTGAACCTTGCCTAAAAAAGGCACTATAGGGGAGGCAAGAGCCTTTGCCAGTATCCTGAATCCCAAGGGCGACAGGTGCAGGCCATCTCTGGCAAAGCAGCGTGGTCTATCGGTCATGTCATCCCAGGCAGACAGATACTGGATTCCCTTAGAATGACATCAGAAGCTTAGCCAATTGTTAAAGTCAATTATTTTGTCCTTGTACTGTGGTATCATTCTGGGTGATGGCAGGATGCTACTCAAGGCTAGGGTCATACCGGCCTGGGCTACAAGATCAGAGAGCTCCTCCATGTCTCTTTTCATGTAGTCCAGGGAGGTACGTCTCAGGTCATTCACACCAATATGGACAATGACAGAGTCATATTTGTACTTGTTGTGGAGTGACCTGAGTGTGTGCATTATGTGGCGGATCCTGGCACCTGACAGGCAGCTGACAGTAACTTTTTCCTTGTTTAGCCTGGTGAGTGGAACATCAGTGTGCCTGACTATAGAGTCACCTATGACTAGAGTGTTGGTTACATTATGCCTTATGGGCTGTAGTTGAGTGGCACACTGAGTATGTGGACTATGTGTCATTTGGGTTGTGTTGGGGGGTGGAGGTTGCTTGCATTTCTGCTTTGGAGGTCTCTGTTGTTTGGGCAGATTAGTACAGAGAGCCTCCAGGAATGTAGGTGTGTGTTTTGTGGTTCTGTGTGTGTGTTTAGGTGATGTAGGTTTTGAGGGACTATGTGATGAGTGTGGTGCAGTGCAAGTGTTTACCTTCTCCTCTTGACTCTCTAGGCCTGTCTTTGGTAAAGAGAGCTTTGCTTCCAGTTTGGCTATATAAGTGCATCTCTCACAGGTCGTAGTGTTGGGTGGTAGGAGGAGAGGGCTGTCTGTGTACATGAGGCAATTGCTGCATTGTCTCAAGATGCCCAGATTCATCAGGTAGACAGGGGAAAACACCGGGAGCTGACCTTTAGACATGCCTGAAAAGGTGCTTATTTATTAAGTACTAAAAACTGTTTTCCTCTAGACAAGTGAGGAAAATTGAGTGCTGTAGTAATTTGTAACTTATTTAGTGCTTACAATGAGTTCTGAACAAGTGCTGAGATCAAAGAAACAGATGAGTGCTAAAACTAAAAAGCTGGCTAGTTGCAAGGGAAATTTTGAAAAACAGACTTTATGGCACCAGGAATCATTTAACCCCAGTTAAGTGGGGGGGGGGGGCTTAGGAGCTCACAAACAGTCCTGGACACAGCAAATCTGTATCTGAACTGCCACAGGAAAGGGGGGAAGCAAGCTTAGAATTTTTTTTTCCAGTAAAGTGGAAATGGAGAAAGCTGGAACAGAAGTTAATTCAGCTTTAAGAATCTGATTGGGTTGGTGTTCACAAATGTTCTCTATTAGATTAAGTGAACTAATGACACTAGACTGTGTCACAGATCAAATATACAGTATGGGCGGGCAACTGCAAAGCTACCAAGTATAAAAACACACAACACTACGGAGGGTGGGTGAGAAAAAAATTACAGTTCCTAGCTGTAGCCACTAAATGAAAGTTTTAAACAAATCAAGGAACAGACTAGAGAATGCTTTTAACAGACAAAAATGCACATAAATGTTCGGATAGAGCAATCACAAACAGAAAATACAACTCTCAGTATGAAAAAAGCAGTTTACAGTTAAGTTGTTTTAAAACAGTTTAAAACAGTACATAAATGCAGTGAAACAATAAAAAAAGCCTTATAACAGTGCAAAAATATAGTAGATAACTGTATAGCACAATTATAAGCATTTCAGAAGTGCAAGTCAGTGAAATAAGTGTAAGAAATAACTTAGCCTGCTCTTGGAATCTTAAGGAATTTCCACTTATGCAATGCAATCCAGAGCCTGATCTCCACCTTTCTGTTTGGCAACAGATAGTTTCTGACAAATGGGTTCTGAATATCATTCAAGGTTACAGATGGCAATGGGAGGAAATCCCTCCTTTGCAGAGGGTAATTCCTCATCTATTAGACCAGACCAGACTCTTGTATTCCCACCTGTCCTTCATCAAATGCTGTCCCAGAGAATGTTATAATCAGTTCCTCCTTCCCATGTTGAAAAAGGTTTTTATTCAATTATGTTTTATTGCCAAAGAAAGAAAATGCCTGAAGACCATTTTTTTTCTTTCCTAAATGTGTTTGTGATAGTATCCAAGTTCAAAATTATGTCACTTAACAATCTATTATATCTTCTTCCTCATTTCAGTTTCCTGGTAACAGTAAAAGATTTAAAAGATGCTTATCATCACTTCCATATTATTCCAGACCTCGGGTGTTTCTTAAGTTTTTGTGTGTATGGATCATATTATTAGATCCCTGCTTTACCATATGGACTATCCACAGCACCAAGAGGGTTCACAAGGTGTCTAGCTCCAGCTATAGCTCATAGCAGGCTACCCACCTTTTTCCATTTTTAGATGATTTACTTACCTTTGCAGAGTCTTTTACAAAGTGTCAGGAATGTGTCACTTGGGAGAGAGATCTCTTACACAATCTGGGGTTCCAGGAGAAAATTCAAAAGTCTTTTTTAACTCCACATAGGATTGTATACCTTGTATCAGCTAGACACCTCAGTGTGAAGAGGTTTTCTTTCACAGGAAAAAAAAATACTCTATATCTAGATCTATTTCTAAGGTTTTCCACTCAGACTTCAGTCAATGTGAGGGCATATCTCAGGATGTTGGGTCTCATGGCATCTATGATTCTCATGATAACCCTGGCAAAACTCTACATGAGGAGGATACAGTAGTTTCTGAAGTTGTTTTGGTTCTAGCACCAACACCCTATGTCTTTTCAAATCCCAGTGCTAAGGTTTGTCAGAAGAGGAATCACTTGGTGGAGACAGCAAATATCCAAAAATCTGTGTCTCTCCTTATCCCTCCCTGTTTGAAAGCTGTCAGTCACAGCAGACACCTTGGAGTTTGCTTGGAAATCACTTTCAGGAAGGATAAAAGTACAAGGTATGAGGGACACCAACCTCAGAAGCAAGCACATAATATAAAAAAGATGCTTGGCCTGATCAATGCACTCAACTCCCTAAATCATCTTTGGTCCCCTGGACCTCTTCAAGTGGTTACAGACAATACCACAGTTATATGGTACATCAACAAGCAAGGGGGAACCAGATCTTACCCCTTTTCTGGCTAGCTATGTTAGCTTGGGATATAGCTTCATAACACAATCTCACTCTGCAGGCATCCTACATTATGTCAGAGCAAACTTGAGTGGCAATCATGCTGAATAGGACAACAGGAGACCCTCATGAATAGAAACTAGATCAGGGGGTATTCCATGACTAATTTTCCTCCTCTCAGAACAATCAACTGACATGATTCTGCTGCAGAACGCAACGCAAGAAGGCCTGGAAGACAGATGCCTTTACTTTCCTTGGACAGGAATATCCCTGTGTGATTCTTCATCCTTTCCACTCTTATCCAGGGTACTTCTGAAGATTCAGAAGGAATCCCCCAGAATCTTTGTGGTGACATTGTTCTGACCCAGGCACTATTGGTTATCCCTTCTTTTGGAAATGGCAAGAGGAAATGATCACAATCTTCCTCACTGAATAGAACTACTCATATGAGATCAGGGGTATATGATACAGACTTAGAAAAAATAGGTACAGCTGGATCTGAGAAAAACAAAAATAGTAACCGATAACCAAATCAGAACCTAAATGCGGTAACCAGAAAACCATCATCAAGTTAAAATGGACTTCATCAGAACAAAATTCAATTTGAACAGCCATTTTTAAATGGGAAAGAGACCAGTTACATAAACTGTCTTAAATCACATATCATCATTTTTATAAAATGGATCACTTTGTTAAGAAAGCAATCTCAAATCCACTAACACACAAAATTTGTCAATATAATAAGGTAAAAATGCTCACAGTTTAGTAGAACATAATTTCAAAGCACTAGATATGGAAATACAATCATGTATACCTGTTTTTTCATAGGAGTTTGGTCTGAGTTGCCATATTAACTCCATAGCTAGAAGGCTAGACTTCCATGTTCCACCCTAACATCCTTAGTTATCTTTTTCAGAACAGCAAATTTGAAATGTAACTTTATTTTGTCTAGTTATTTATTTATTTATTTTTTGCAGTTCAGATGAGTCTTTACCCCATTGCTTTCTCTAATTGTAAGGCAAACTAGACACTTCCCATATAAATATGCTTTCATTTGGTCTCATAGGATCACATCAGAAACGTCTCCTTTATTATTGAAGTCTAAGAAGTGTTGTATTCCTGTTAAACAACACTCTTTAAAAGCCTTTAACTTTGTTATATAAGCTGGCAGTTTATTGAAAGAAGCTAATTTTCTTGAATGTATCATTACTGTATAAGTAATTGCATTGTGATCTGAAAAAGGACGTGTTATCACATATCCCTTTTCTATGTTAGAAACCAAGTAATTAGAAATATATGCCCTATCAATGCTTGATTGTGTACCAAATCTATTAGAGTAATAAATACAGAACAAAGAATTTGATTCAGAAAAGTTGTTAACTTCTACAAGATTATGTAAGTAAGAAAGGTTTACTAAAACCTTATTAGCTGTTGAAACATTAAGTATGTTAATTGCATTAATACAATTTTCTTTAAGTATACAATTAAAGCTTATTGCCATTATTATACTTCCATTCATGTTTGAAGTTAAACTTTCCAGATACTTCCTACAAAATAAAGCTCTAATTCCTGGAATCCAGTTCATATTCACTAAGTTAAGATTATTTTTGATGCTGAGTAATGCCCCAAACATCATACCTTTATCACTACTGTGCAAGTCAATAACCCTAGGCTGTATAATAAATGCCTCTGTAAGACTACTGTTCTCCTATTTTCTTTAAAGCTACAGCTTGCTAGTATTGTATTTTCCTTTGTATTTAATATAGTAGTATCATCCTGCAATAGATGTCACCTGTAAAAAAGCCACTTGTGTTTTATGTAATTGTAAATATGTAATCAAACCACCTCTCTTATTGCTGCTGATGAGATCACTCACATTTAAAGATACATATTTTAAAGAAGACATCTTATATTGGTCACATGCATATTGTTATTACTCATTGCTGTTCTGTGATCTCCATAACAATTCAGGTAATTAAAATAATGTCTTTATGAAAACAAATGGAAAAGTATTGCCTGAAAACATGTTTTATTTGACATAGGCACAAAACAGAGTTAACAGTATTAAAGATAACTACATGTAAACCAGTTCCCTTCCACTGAAAGTAAGGTTCCTAGTTTGAGTAGAAATCCTATAAAAAGTACTCTTATAATTCTCTTTTACTTTCTTGCACCCACTTTTGCTAGATGCCCTCATTTTAAGTATGTCATCAAAAGAAGGCTGTATGTAGGCTATTTGTAAATATCCACTGGTGGCATCTACACAGCAAATGTAACAGATGACAGAGATCCCAAATGGATGCAATGCTGTCTCACAATTGGTGACCAAAACAAGCTGCACATATGTGCAATTTATATTCCATGCAAGGTGCTAACTACCTTGTAAGACAGGATTCCTTCTAAGGGAATAACATTATACCATAACAGGCTCCCCAAAAAAGGATATTTTACTAGATAGGCCATGGTTTAAAAGTATTATAGGGGAAAGAGACTTTTCTACACAGTGTCCTTCCAGCTACAAAGTGAAGTCTAAAAGAAAGAAGCTGTACAGCAGTTTAAATCAGCACTAAGAAAATATCTTACAATTAAATCATATATACTTTATTAGCTATATTTCACAATGTCTAGGATAATGTGTTATCTTTGCAGCTTTTTGTTTACTGAATGCTTAGCAATTGTAAATACTTCAAATGCTGTTATTACTTACATGTATGTACTAGTCAAACCTCTATGTACAGTTCTTGTCCTCTAGTAATCAATGTTTAGTCATACTGGATAAAAACAATACTGTATCTTTCTACCTACTTACTGTACTTTATCTAAGTTCCCAGGTTGTGACCAAACAGGATCAAAAGAACAGTTCACCTTCCTGGCAAACAAATGGAAATAAATAAATTATACTGAGTAACTTTCTAATTAAATAAATAAATATTTAAAAAGCTGTTTTAATTTAGTTTCCCTTACTGGTGTATAGTACTTTGTATCCATTTAAATGTGTGTTTAATCTTTAGTTCCATTGGCAGTGAACAGGTTTACCATTAAGAAAAGACTTGAGGAGACTACAAAAGCTGCAGAGCACTGCCTGGTTAAGCAACTTCTTCAAAGTGCCATAGTTGGCAGATGGAGGTTGATTGAATCAAACCAGGAACCACACGAAACAGCTTGATGACAGCTTATAGTTTCAATTCACTGCACTAACTGCCAGACTTCAAACTCCACCCAACACTTACATTATTAGATTTCTCAAGACTGTTCATGTTTCATATTCTATAATAGCTACTATATGTGAGAGATTTCAATTACATTGTAGTAATAACCTTATCTGAATGCTTAAAACATACACATCCTTGCTTTAACTAATAAGTACTAACAATATTGTGCAGCTTAACTCTAACATTAACTTAACATTAATTTAAGATTAACATACTAATGATATTGTCCAGCTAAAAACAAAATTATTTCAAAACAAGTTATTCAATTTCAGACCCAAACAAGTAAGCTGGAGCTAAAATGTCAAGACTGCTATCTTTTGAAGCAACTGAATCATAAGAATACTTATCAGTCTAAATGCCTGTTGGTGGTCACATTTCACATCTCGCGGGTTGCCAGTTAAAACAAATGATAGATTATTCAAGCATCACAAACAAACTGCAAATAACTATAACTATATTTATATATATATATATATATATATATATATATATATATATATATATATATATATATACACACACACAGACACAGACACACATGCACATATGCACATATACATACATGCCATTTTTGGTTAACCATGTTAAAACATAGAATTTAACATTGCTAAAGAGAAGTGAATGATTGTATACAGGTAGATACCGTTACGTATTAGTCAGCTTTAAAGACAAGCAGTTGCACATTCAAATACTGATACAATGCATCTTAAAACATCATGTAGGGTTTCATGTAGCACACTGTATCAGTTTGCATACTTTTCTCTCACCTCACACTGTGCTCTGTTCCCTCTTTCAGTGAGGAAGTATTCTCTACAAGTAAATAACTAATTCTATACATATTTTATAACAGTTGAAGAGCAGCAGTTAAATAAGAATATATGAAGCAAGTAAACTCACTGTTTTCATTTCTTTGTTGTACTCAACCATCTGCCAGGCAATACACTCAACACCAGAAGATCTTGCTACTGTGCAGTGAGAAGTTAAAGAATGAATACACTTCTTATTTTGTATACATCAGGCTTTTAACCATTCTAAGCTGATTCATATTCCTAAAATAAATGAGAAGGTTCAAGCTTAGTATGAGAAAATGATTCGTATTAACAGATAAACTCTGAAAATACAAGTATACATATTAATGAGATGATTTGGATATCAACTATGCAATTACTTAAAGCAACATTATGGTGACAGTAATATATTTTTGAAAAAAGACTGCACATTCCTGTAAAGCAGTACATGTCCTTCCTTATCACTGTTGCGTTATTCCTTACAAAAAGGGAGATCCTGCCAAGGATAGCCATGCATCTGGCCAGCATAACAAAGCCTTAGGCTCTTTCAAGTGCCATTCATCAGATATATGCTCTACGTCTGAGGTGTAAGGTACATAACAAGCTCCAAACCTTCAGAACTTCTTTGCCACCAGTCCGAATGTTGTTCATTTGTTCATGGTAAGTACTAGGGTAGCTGCCTATGTGAGCCATTTCAAATCTAGTCAATTTTTCTTAAAGGTGAGAACCATACGCTGTGCTTTGTGTCTGTGAGGTTAACACCTTGACTGTTACACCATCCTCTAACCCCTGTTTTTGTATTCGGTTTTTAAGTTCATTGTGTTGTTTCAGATACCGAGCTGAAGGCAGATAAGTACCTCACTGGGGACTCTTCCTTATGTTTCTCTTGTTTTGGTTACTTGTTTTACTTGTCATCCAGAAAGGGGAAATGTAAGCATGGGAAGCATTCCACATAAAGACAGACATGAGCAGTACCTTTTGGGTTTAGGCAGAGGCCACAATCACTGTCCATATGATATTTGTCAGGCCTTTGTACCCAATAACCTATGTAGCTGTCTGTCATCTTTATCAGTATATTTGAAAAACCATCTAAAGTTGTTATCTCAGGGAAACAAAGCTTCAGATTATGCCCACTTGGACATTTACCTGCTTATCAAAAAGATGTATTTACAGACTTCTGCTGTCCAGCCTCTGTTGGATGTCTCAATAGGGTCTGATGTAGAACTCCTGGATCATTCCATTCTGACATCTGCTCCCTCTGTTGCAGCCTCATTGGAGGCTGATATGGGGCTTGCTATCTGCACATCTGCTGTGGATGAGCCTTTGTCTGCTGCAGATGAGAAGGGGCAGCTGTGGCTTATCATATCTGAAGGGCCTAAGGGGATTCCACAGATTTGGTGAGGGATGATGTCCCTAGTTCACCTAGTGAGGTCAGGGAGGCTTTAGAATCTCCAAGGCTTATTAGGACTGAGTGTCCTGTTATAAAAAAGCAAAATACCAGGTATGTGGCCCTTTTGCAAAAGATCCCCATAAAGAATGGCAGCATTTCACTTTTTTTAATTTCCATTGCCTTCTTTTCCACTCCTTCCAAAAGGCTTCAGGGTTATGATTCTTTGAGGAGGAGGAAAAGCAAAATTCTATGGAGGGGTCCCTCATTTACTCTTCCCAGATACATTACCCTCTTGCTTTGGGGTCAGCTGATACTCCTTCACTGACTCCCCTTACTGAGCAGCTTTTCCTCAGGATAGTATTGTTAAAATGATGGCCTACTTCCAGTGGGAAAGTTCCCAAATGTCTGAGGTCCAGAAAATATATTATGATCTTTTTAAATGGACTCTACTACTAGGCCTTCTGGAGTGTTCTCTGTTTTGTAAGGCCTCCTGGATACTTTTATTTCAGCTTCACATGTTCCAGAGTCAGCCTCTCCACCTAAAAAACTAACAGGTTTTACAAAAGGCCTGAGGTTCAACAATTCCTGTACAATCCTTCTTTTCCAATACTGATTTCTCTTTCTGCTGATAAACCTTCTAAGCTGATTCCTTCCTCCAAGAATATGCCTTCTGATAAGGATAGTAGGGCTATAAACACGTACGGTATGAAAGTATATACCTGTGCCACGTTAGCTTTCAGGACCACCATGGGCAAATGAATAAAACATATATTTTTTATCCTGCCAATACTTACTGCACCATCCATGTGACCCTCTGGATCTGTGTTCATATGTCAGTGTGTTTGTGTGTGTGTCTCTGTGTGCCTGTGTAATTATTGCATTTATGGAGTAACAGAACTGTGGAGCAAAGCCGGACTGACACTGGATTGAAGCTTTACTTTGGGGATAGCAGTGTCAGTGTAATGAGCTTGCTGCAACATCTGTGGGGTGTCCTGAGTTGACATGTGCCAGTAGCTTTTGCACCTTTTAGCCATTACAGCACTATTTTGGGGAGAGGGAGTCAAAGCCCCACTGTTCATCAACACGTGTAATATGCATGTGTGTGTGTCTGTCTGTCTGCCTGCTAGGCAAAGTGTTATAGACAATAAAATTCCAAATAAAAGGATTCCGGTCACCACAGCTGAAGCACATGCTTTTAGTAAAACAAAAGCTACTGACATATGTGGCAAACAGGTAAATACCTTCTCGGAGAGACAAAATCTGTTTCTTCAGACCATTAACAAAATATACAAGGTTACTTACATTTATAGAAAATAAAAAAAAAAAAAAAGAAAAAAAACAGCTCCAGTAGAATACTGATATATTCATTTAATCCGGGTAAAGTAGAAGCATCAGTTAAAATTTGCCATCTCACTTCTTTCTCGGCCAGATGTACTTTGATATTACCTCCTCTACTGTTCACTTTTTAACTGATGCTTCTACTTTACCCGGATTAAATGAATATATCAGTATAAAGCCCATTTTACAAAAGTTACAATAGGAGATTTATACATAGGGTGCTTATAAGCAACATATACTATTTATATTACGCGACAGTATACTAATCAAAGGGTTCAGTATTCTACTTTTTTATCATATTGTTTTTATTATGATAGACATATTTATGGCTTAGGGATAAAGAAATGCATTTAGTATTATTTTTAGTAAGGGTAGGAGACATACTAGTATATATCTGTTGTGTCTAGTGCTATTTAAGTATATATATATATATATCACATTTTAATCCAATTTTACGTTTAATTTATGTATTTATAAAAACATTCCCATAGGTTATTTATTTTATTTTATGGCTAAACAATTCACAATGATTTTGTATATAGGCATCTGTCATTAATTATTGTAAATAGATGAATACGTATATTTACAGATTGTTATGGTTTTATAGTTTCATATTTTTGTATTCTTAATATATATATTTTTGCATTTTTAATATATATATATATATATATATATATATATATATATATATATATATATATATAATTAGTTATGCAAATGGACATTTATGTACCAGTAGCAAAGAGCATGATTATGAAGAGTTTATTATTATTATTATTATTATTATTATTATTATTATTTTCATTGGTGTATGGAAATGGAGTATGTACTATGCTACATATAGGTACTATATGTGAAGCATCTTTTTAAAAGGATTTACTGTTTTGGCACCAAAAATGTATAAATTAGCTTTGCTAATTGTTTTATTGATTCTGATGAAGTCCACATGTTGGGTGGATGAAAGCCCTTGATCCGTTTTGTATCTGTTTGATATTTTTATCTGTCCGTTTGTGGTGTGTTTTTTTCATTAAATCAGGACATATTATAGCTTTGCGGAGTGTGCATCTTCCTTCAGGATTCAGATAGTGTTCTACTGTGGTTCGTTGTCGTATTCATTTACACTATTGCATTGATTATGTCTGAGCTGTTGTCTGATGAAGAGACATATATGCAGATTTCTAAGACAGTGATTACCAGTATCATTGACAAAGTACATGTTTTAGTACATGATTTATTAATGAATAGTTCTATTGATCAAGGGCTATTTGTGTATTTTTCAGCTGAATATCCTGTGATCCCTGTTTTATATGGACTCCCTAAAGTCCATAAAGATGTTCCCAAACCACTGATGCATCCCATTGTTTCCAGTAGAGGCTGGGTTACAGAGCTCCTTTCTATTTTTGTTGAGAAAAGTTTAAAGAAGGTATTGGACAATGTTAACAGTGTTAACAGTGTGCATAAAGGTACAAAACATTTCTTGCATGATTTTTATCATTGGTATCAGTCACATTGTTTTGATGTGGAATTTGCATCTAATAACACTTGGTGTAATGTTCACTGTTATTCCAAATGTCAGTTCGTATTTGTATATGAATACTGATTTTACAGTAGGGAAGATAGAACTGATCCCTGCTTTAATAGATCTAATTTTGGAGAACAATATATTTATTTTTAATAATGATTGTGCCAACAGCTACACCAACCTTGTTTTGGCCCACTGGGAGAATCTTTATGTTTTTAATGACAGCAATCCTTTTGTACATTACTTGTATTTTTATAGATTTGTTGGCATTGTGTTTTTTATTTGGAGTGGTGGTTTGGATAGTTTGATGAGTTTTAAAGAGAATTTACATGGTGCCATGGCATTTTTGAAGTTTAATCATTGTGTGTCAGATAAGGCAATAGAGTTTTTAGATGTGTATGTTAGCCTTGGCAATGGTAAGAGAGTTAATACAGGCATCTATAGAAAATCATGCAGAAGGAATGCCTTGTTACATAAGACCAGCATGCATCCAAGACATGTGAGCAAGAGTATTCCTAGAGGTCAATTTTTGTGAATTATGCCTATACATAATGATGATGTTTAGTTAAGGTTAACTTTGGATTGTATGAGGAAAGAATTCTTGGAACAGGGCCACGGTGTTGCTGATATTGACAATAGCCTGAGAGAGGCTTGGTCTGTTCGTGATACTGAGGGTAGACCATTTTTTTCTGATCCATCTGTTAGTACGAATGTTGTCACTGCTGCAACCAATATTTGTCTGGTTAAAAATAGATTATTATTAACTTATTCTAGTGACATCAATGTTACTTGTGATATTGTTAAGAAGACTTCCCCACTTCTTTTGGGTAACCCGGACTTTATGAAAGTAATAGATGAGAAACCAATGTTTTTTTCTTAGAAATAATTTATAGCTGAAATGACAGTTATGCTATAAGACATTTGAACAGATTCCTTGTGAGCTATCGGAGAGATATGATACATATCATTGTCAAAAGTGTAGACTATAATTGTTCTTCTTTTCCACATCTGGATGCCAAGTAGGAGATTCATCCTGACTTTTATGTGGATTGTAGAGCCAAAAATTTGATGTATTATGCCAGTTGTACTGTTTGTACTGCATTTTATATTGACAAAACCAGTAGAATGTTCAAAGACACAATATTGGAGCTCATAGATAATATATGGAATCATTTCTACTTGTTCCTCAACTTTGTCAAAAACCATATTGTATTTCACAGAAACATTGTTAAAATGAACATAATTTAAAATAGCTTCATTACATTTCTCAATATCAACAAGCATTTCTTTGACCTTGTTATTGTTTAACTTAATAATAAATTCCATGAGTTCGAACCCATGTTGGTCAAACATTTCACATAATTCATCACATTCTTTCTGTCCCCTTTTAAGTCCATTAGGGAATTTATAAACCCTTAATCCCTTAGGTACTTTGCAGTTTTTAATGCATTCTGCTAAATATGCATTATCGCATTGTAAGTTACATACCTTACAAAGCGATTGTTCTAAATTATTGAGTTTTTTGTCCATGTTCTCCTCCATGTCTTCTGTGCGAACGTCGAACAACCTAAAGTCACTATTGAACCAGTCCTGGAATCTATTTACATTATGCCCCACAGTCTCTGAATCTTCTTAGTAGTTTTGATGAAGGCTGTGACAAAGGCACTTTTAAAATTGTTGTTCATCACTTCCATCACCTCCATATTACCCTCTCCAGACCTATTTGCATTTAATCCATATTGTTTTTTATAAGAAATTGGTTCAACATGTGAAGGGTCTCTGATGCAAGTTCTTACATCCTGCATTTGAGATAGAATGGGTTTAAAATAACCCCTCTCTTTTATTGATTACTTCTATCATGACATCGTTTAATAGAGAGCTAGGATATTCTCTTTTTGAAAACATATTTTTTAATAAATCACATTCACTCAAGAATGCATTAGTGGATGGGCACCATGCGTGCTGCTCTTACAAATTGACCCTTCACGACGGCCTTTTTTGTTTATATGGATGTGAATTATCAAAATGTAAAGAATTATTAGAATACATTGATTTCCTAAATATCTCGGCTTCAAAGAACTTAGATGTGGTGTCCTTTACTAACTTGACATCCAAATAGTTAATTTCATTCAAACCAATGCAATGTGAAAAATTCAAAAACATTGTGCTGCCATTTATATATTCCAAAAATTCACTAATAGCATTTTTTTGACTTTTGTGGTTTTGGAGTTTGCATTTTGTTTGTAGTTATGGCTTCGGGTTTGGGTTCACAGGAGGGGGACTTGCTCCTATTATTCTCTCAAACCATTAATAATTCCATTGCTGAATTGAACAGCTTTAGGGAGATAATCTCACAAAGACTGGAGAAAATCGAGCATGCACAGTCGGTGCAAGCATCAAGGAATTGTAATCCTGGTAACCAGGAAGTTCACACCCCTGTAGGCAAACACCGGAACTCTATACAACATCTAGTACATGGCCAAGAGCTTAACCGCAGCTGGGAGCATTCATCAAACACTTATCCTTCTTTACCATGTGCGCAGAATGAGTTGAACAAACCAATACCGAATACTGGCATTTCAGACATTCCTGGTGAGGCGTTTGCATTTAATGAGTGGCTAAATAGAAATCAGAGTTTTAATACAGGCGCATCTGTAAGTACTGTAAGTTATGTTCATAAATACAAAGACTTGATAACTTATTGCTAAAAATCAAGAAGCTACAACTTGATAACTTATATTTTAAAGAATGTTTGAAATTAAGAATTGTTCCTAAAGGACTCCGCATTTGGCGGTTTCCAACTGGGTTGGTGATGGACTCGGCCTTCCACAAAGATTTAATAGCCATTTTGACCACCACAGTTTTGAATATATGGAATTGGTGATAAAAAATAATCAGAACACAATTGATTGTTTGTGTAAAGAGGCAACTGACCTTGATAAAGAGTATTGTGGATGATGGGGCTCATAAGAACAATGTTTATGAGTATAATCGTATCTTTAAAAATATTGAGAATCAGATTAACATTATTAAGAACCAAAAATTGAGGAACATTGATAGGGACAAAGCTAAGTACCATCAAAATGTTGCCTATCCAAAACCCCCTAAGTTCCAGGTTTGGGGTGAGAGGCTTGATTCTTTTATAGCCCATAGTGGTGACAACCAAGACTTTTTTTAGATAACAAAGAGGAATATCCAGGTTTGAGGTGTTCAGAGCGGTTGAAAGAGATAAACAACAGGGGGACCCCCTCTTATGGGGAGGTCACCAGGGGGAATTTAGGTCGAGGCAATTACACCCACAACGCCAGTGGGAATATGGGGGAACCCAAGAGGCAACTCTCAGAGTTGGAGATGGTAACTGTTCCCACCAATCAGTTAACTATTTTAAACAACAGTAAAGAGGACTTTAAAGTGTTCAGTTCTTCTTCATTTTTTTTTGTTACACATGACTGTGATTTACTGGCAAGAAGGTTAACCTTTGTTCCAGAGAAATGTTTTGATGTTGTGATCACTATTGTTGATTTAAAATATTATGTAAGGAAATTGAATTTAAATATTCTTTTTTAGAATGTTGAATATATGGGTAACCCTTTACAGATTTCCAGCACTTACAACCCCCCCTTCCTTACAGTTGTTTGAAAAACTATGTGAAATAGATGGGTCTATATCACATTGTCGAACTTGTATAAGTTCAAACGATGTAATATCGAACCCAAAAGTTCGAAACACAAAAATAGCAAATCCACGGCACATCAATTTTTTTCCCAGGGAAAAAATCGGTGTGTCGTTTTTTGGGAATTTGCTATTTCCTCCACTGTGGTGCAATCTCTGAGTTCATATATTTAAGTAGGGGGGTGTTTTAGTTTTAGCTTAAGGTTTATGTTTTTTTTTTGTTTGTTTTGTTAGGGAACAGCAGTTCTTTTCCCTAGGAAAAAAAGTCGCTGTTCTGTGTTTTTTTTTATTGTGCTGTTTTGGACTTTTGGGATCGATATTACATCGTTCGAACTTATATAAGTTTAATGATGTGATATAGACCTGAAATAGACATCCGTAATTTAAGGGAAGATAATTGGTGACTAATTTATCCAAAGATGAGAATGAAAGATTGAAGAGAATGAAAACAAATAATGATGTAAGAATCATTAAACTGGTTAAAGGGAGTGGGATTGTTATCATGGATACATGTGTTTACTTGTAGAAAATGAAAGAAGTTTTAACTAGCACAGCATATAGGAAGGTCTCCCTGAATGAAGTTAATGGAGCATATAGGAGAATAAAAACATGTTAAATGATTTGTTTATTGGTGGCAGCATCTCAATTGATGATTTCAATTATTTGAATTTACCCCACCTCAGAATACCTACTATTTTTGGACTCCCTAAAATCCACAGAGATGTGATCAATCCACCCATGAGGCCGATAGTGGATGGGAGGGGTTCCGTAACACAACCCCTCGCTAAATATTTAGACATAAAGTTAAAAAACATACTTTCTGATGAAATTACTTTATGTAGAGACTCATGGGATTTTTTGGAAGGAATTAATAGACTTGATTATTCAGATTCTGGCATATTTATTACAATCAACGTCATCTGTACCCTGTCATACCCCATCAATTAGGGGTTGAGTGGTTCTGTGATTATTTAGTGGAGAAGGGATCCCCTCAGAATGATATAAATGTATATGAAATTCTACTTGAAACTGTGTTAAAAAATAATTTCATTTTGTTTGAGGATGAATTTTATTTACAGATGGAGGGGATGGCAATGGGTTCTGCCTGCGGTGGCCTATATGTTAGCATAGTCATGTTACAGTGGGAAAGAAAACATTTGGTTAATTCATCGCATTTTATACACTGAAAAGACTATTTACATTTTTTTGGGTGATATTTTTATTTTCTGGGACGGACCTGTAGATGCTATTAGTAAATTTTTGGAATCTATAAATGGTAGTACAATGTTTTTGAAATTTTCACATTGCATTTGTTTGAATGAAATTAACTATTTGGATGTCAAGTTAGTTAAGGACACCACATCTAAATTCTTTGAAGCCGAAATATTTAGGAAACCAACTTATTCTAATAATTTTTTACATTTCGATAGTTCACATCTATATAAACAGAAAAAGGCCATAGTGAAGGGTCAATGTGTAAGAGCAGCACGGATGGTGTCCTCCTTTGATGCATTCTTGAGTGAATGTGATTTATTAAAAAATATGTTTTCAAAAAGAAGATATCCTAGCACTCTAATAAATGATGTTATGATAGAAGTAAATATAAGAGAGAGGGGTTATTTTAAACCCATTCTGTCTCTAATACAGGATGTAAGAACTTGCATCAGAGACCCTTCACATGTTGAACCATTTCTTATAAAAACCAAGATGGGTTAAATGCAAATAGGTCTAGAGAGGGGAATATGGAGGTGATGGAAGTGAAGAACAATAATTTTAAAAGTGCCTTTGTCACAGCCTTCAGCAGAACTAGTAAGAAGATTGCTGATGTATTATACAAAAATTGGGTGGTGGTTTCCAACAACAAAGACATCAGAGTGTGTGGGTGAAAAGCCAAATATTGGGTATCGGCATGCTAGATGTCTTAAAAACATTTTAGAAATGACAAGAAGGGGACCACACACTGATATTATGAAAAAATGTGTTTTTTTGCAATTATTGTTCCTATATTGTTGAAGGTTCTACATTTATGATTAACAACGTAGAGGTGAAATTGAACAAGGAATGTCAGTGTAGTACAAAAAAGTAGTTTATTTTGCTTTCTGTACATTATGCCCATGTTTTTGAATTGGGAAAACCATGAGAAAATTAAAAACTCAGATTTACAAACATCTAAGGGACATCAAAATTAAGAAAGACACAAATGCTTTAGCTAAGCATTGTATGGAATTTGTTAATCATAGTTTCAAATTTTCCATAACTGAAGTATGGAAGTAGGACCAAGAGGGGGGCTGTGGACTTTACAATTACAAAGACAAGAACTTTATGGCAACTTAGAACAAATGTCATCCAATGGCCTGGCCTGAATAATGATTTTTCTATTACATGTTTTTTAAGATTGAAAGCATTAGAAAGATAGAAAATGGACATAAACATATACATTTCACAACCTTTTGTTTCACATATGGATACTTTTTTCCACATATTCTTTTATAATGTTGGTACTTTAGGAACAGTGCGATTTTTAAAATGTTTTTATCCTAATTATATATATTATAATATACACATTACAGAGGATTAATGTATTTTAATATTTATAGATTCTTGTATTTTAGTTTCAGTTGTAGCTTCTTTAGGTTCATTGATTCATGATGTGTTTGTATGCAAGAGCACTTTAAAGTAATGGCAATGTAAAGTGAATATTATTTTACAGTGCTGATTGGTTGTTACTAGTGGAAGGGGTGTGGTTTAACATATAAAATGTTGTTTCTAATGGTTTTAATTGTTCTGATGAAGTTTCTGAATTAACAGAAACAAAAGCGCTTAACCATTGATTTTTTGGATATTAAAATCGGTTGTTGGAGCACTCTTTGTCTGTGTGCTTTTTGACTTTTGTTGTTATTTCTAAAGAGAATCCAACATTTTGTAAATACATTTCAGAACATTTTTTCTCATTGCTACAAAGAATCAATATAATTAAAATGTCTGTATTACCATTAATACTTTCCCCATTACATTAGAATCTGTTAACACTTGCCACAAAAAATGGATTTCACAACTTAGTAGAATAGTTACTAAACTTCTGTGAAGATGTGGTACTGTCAGAATATCATGGGATGTAGTTATAGCCCCAAAGACACAAAATGGTCTTGGGATGCCAGATACAGAAAATAAGTAATGTCTTATACAAGTATGAACATAATTAATATTCAGTATTCAGGAAAGAATGTGTATAATGTAATTAAGAGGAACATTTTGAAATGCTCACTTTCTGTACTATTTACAATCAATACATTTCACTTTAATAGAATTTATCAAGCCATATATATTGCAGACTTTGGCACTTATTAAAAAATACATATACCTGCGTTTGACTGAACGTATGTTTGTTTGACAAATTCAGGGGTGTGATTTAATGTCAATAGTATGGATGGCCGGATAGTGGATATTTTGATGGTATAGAATATCAAAACAGATTAGTGGGGTTGTAGAATGAGAGCATGTGTGTGTGTGTGTGTGTGTGTGTGTGTGTGTGTGTGTGTGTGTGTGTGTGTGTGTGTATGTGTGTGTGTGTGTGTGTATGAATGTTAGGGTCAGGGTCGCAGATGAGTAAATGATAGGTGTTGTGTGTTTGTGTGTGGGTTTGTATATTTTAGGGTAAGGGCTAAAGGTTCTGTTAGATGAAGGGTTGTTTGTGCATGTTTGCGAATGTTTGTATGTCTGAGTCTGTCTTGTCTAATCACAGTGTTACAGGAAGGTTTTAATGACATTACGGTGTAGGGTTAAGGTTGGGGAAGGGGCAGCATTAGGGTTAGCACCTATTACTGAGGTGGTACTGGGGATAAGCCAATTCTGCCCTGAGTCTTTTTCTTTTATATGCCCTATCTGCTCCCTGCCACACTTCCCACATTTTTTGAGTATGTTTGAGTGCAACTCCTCAATTTGAACCATGCATCCCCTAACTCATTAACACCGCTGTGGTGTGGAATACACCTCTACATACATTCTTGCATTCCAAAGGATTTTCTGAAAAATCAGTTTTAAAAGCATAACATAAACAAATGTGAATATTTTGTTTGCAATAAAAGCTATTAAAACTGTACAAATAATGGTGTCTATAAGAGCTGCTTTGTGCTGTGGTAATAGTCAGTGCTTTCATAGTTTTTCCATAAATACTATAATATATTATTAATTCACACTAACCCATAATTATATTTTTGCTAAACTTTCATAAACAGATTGTCATAGTTTATAAAATGTTCAACACAGACATATATTGTTTGAATACTGTGCTTAACCAGAAATAAGCTTTCACATGACAGCAATGAAATTTATTTCCGAGTACTTTAATTAAATATTTACAGAAATAAATGCTTAATTGTAGAATTAGCAATATGAATCCTTCCATCCACAACCCCTTTTCCCACATGGGGTTGGGGTATCACTTCAACAGTAACAATCATCTAGAGCTAAGATTTACACTGTTGGTTGGCTAGCCCTGCCTCAGTAGTTCTTCAACACCACACACTCACATGCACACCTATGGCCTATTTAGTTTGTCTAGTCCACCTACTGCATGTTTTTGGAATGTGGGAGGAAGCTGGAAGAAATCCATGTGAACACAGGGAAAACATGCTGACTCCACACAGAAAGCACTGCAGCTGAGAACTGAACTTGGAAACTCTTGCTCTGAGCTAACAATGCTATCCACTGTGCTGCCCGACACATTAGCAATATAAATAACACTGAATATCTCTATCTTAAAGTACAAATATCAAAGACAGTTTTCTTCAGCAACATCTAAGGTTTCACCTTATGCATTGCAACAGTTTGCAAGTCACTTGGTTTTTGAAACATTCACTACATCTGGAAATATTGCTTATTTTCATAATTTCTAACAAACAGCTAGCAGTATCTCAAGTACAGTATTAGTGGACATTGACAATGGATTTTCTTGTCTTTCTTCATGGTATCTCACTCCATACCCGTCAACACCATGTTGGTCTCTCCGTTATGAGAACTTGATGCCCCAGTACTACACAATGTAAAGCCATATATGTTGGTCTCCACAAGACTTTATTTGGTACACAGTAAGGGAACAATGGCATATTGGCATTTTCACTATGAAGAAGTAGATTTGTCCTGGGTGCACATAAAGAAATAATGAGAAATAAAAATTGTTGCATGGTAAATTTTCTAACAAGAACAAATGTTCCTTTTAGGTTTATAGGTTCATAGGTGTGTACTAGGCTAATGGCCCTGGACCCTTTACAAGCCTAGCCCATAGAAGTGCCCTGACATTGTGCCGACCGACGTTAGTTCCCAGTGCCTCTATCACGTAGATCCACAAGAGTGATCCCTGGGGTGAACTTTCTATTACCCATCCACTCATCAAGATTTCTCTTAAAGAGGGACAGCAAGGTGCTCTTCTTGACATGTATGGGAAGTCTATTCCAGATAATAGACAGTCTCTGGGTGAGGAACCTGTCCCTCCAGCTTATTTTGTTGATTGTGGTAATGAGGTTGAGGCCTCTGGAGAGTGTGGTGTGGAGGGATTTCTTTAGATGTAGCATTTCTAACAGAGCTGGGTCAGACATGGCTTTGTAAGTTAGGCAAAGATCGCCTCTAAGTAGGCGACATTAGACAGAGAATATCTGGAGTCATTTGAATCCATTTGTGTAGGACATGTGTTTAATGCCTAGTATCCTCTTCGTGAGGTACTTCTGTGGCCTCTCCAGCTGTTGCAGGTGTCTAGTGAGGTACATGCCAAATGGGGCATGATATTCAATGATTGGCCTAATGAGGGAAGAGTAGGGAGAGATGATGACCTCTTTCTTCCTGGATGCAAAACCCTTGGTAATGAGACGTGCAACATAGAAGGACTTTCTGACTACAGTGGCAATGTGGTGGTCGAAGGAGAGGTTGCTAACAACCTGCATCCCCAGATCTCTTATAACACCATCAGTGTTCAGTGTGCTCCCATAGATGTGGTAATTTGTGAGAACTGAGTTTTTACCAAAGGGGATGATGACACATTTTTAGGCATTAAGCTTAAGGCCATGGTTTCAACAGCAGTCATTGGTCTTATTGAGGCCTTTCTGTAGGATATCTGCATCATTTGGGGAGTTGTTAATGGCTCCCACTTTGCAGTCATCTGCGAACTTGATCAGCCAGAGTCCCTTTTTGTTGGACTGGACTTCTGAGAAGTAGATGCTGAACATGAGAGAACCTAGGACCGATCCCTGTGGGACTCCACTTGTGACTGGTCGGCAGTATGACTTGGAGTCTACTACTTTCACAGTGTGTGTTCTATCTGTGAGGCAGTTTGCAACCCACCTAGTGATATAGGGGTTGATGCCTAGTTTGATGAGTTTATCAATAATTCCCAAGTGAGGAATAGTATCAAAGGCCTTAGCCAGATCAAAGTAGGCTGTTTGCTCTACCTTACCTTCATTCACAGCCCTGGTGACTGACTCAAAGAAGTCAACCAGGTTGAGCAGGCATGATCTCTTTTTCACAAAGCCAAATTGTGTGGGGTCTAGAGTTTGTAGATTTCCTATATCTTTGTTAATTAGGTCCATGATGATGCACTCAATAGCTTTACGTATCAGACTCATCAGGCTAATCGTTCACTTTGTAGTTCATGTAGAACACAGCCAGGGATATTATTTGGTCCCATGGAAGCTTTATTCTTGGCCTTGGACAATGCAGCTTTAACCTGTGCTGCAGTAATGCTGGGTGGCTGGCATTCTTCCGGTATTGTGATTGGTCCTTTGGGGGGGGGGGTAAAGCTGGCATAGAATCTGTCAGCCAGTATATTGGCAGTATCTGTTGGCTCAGTATAGGAGGTACCATTGTTCCAGTAACTCAGAGCAAATCTGGGTATTGCCATGGAGGTTCTTGATATAACTATAGAAGGCTTTGTGATTGTTTGTAGTGTCTGACAGAATTCTGCCTTCATAGCTGGCTTTAGAGGATTTGATGAGGGATCTCAACTTTTTGTTGAGGCTAATAAGGGAGTTTTTCCAGTCTTGGGACTTCACCTTTTTCTGCAACAGTTTCTTCCTTCTGTTGTAGAGTTTATTAATGGTAGGGGATCACCAGATTGGCTTCCTTTTTTGGAGGAGAGTGTCTTGTTTCTGTTGGGTATGGCTAGTTCCATGCATTTATGTACATGTTCGTACAATGCACTGGTGTATGATTCAGCAGCCATTTTCCATTGGCATGGGTGTGTGAAGTTAGCCACCTCTGTTTTTAGGAGCCCAAAGTCAGCTTTAGAGAAGTTTTTCAAGGTGCTTACCTTTGTGGGGGCTGTGGGTGAGATGTGGATTTCCATGGTGATTAGTTTATGGTTGGATCTGACCAGGGAGGGATTGACTACCAGTGTAGAGCAACAGTCTCCCATGTTAGTAATAACTAGGTCAAGGATGTTGCTTCCTCTAGTGAGGGTCAGAATGAGCTGGTTCAGGGCATTGGAATTGTTGAATTCCAGGAAGCACTGGGCTAGTGTATTGGTGCTTGAGGAGTTTTCCCAGTTGATTGAGGGGTAGTTGAAGTCTCCTAGTATGAGAGTGTTGGGTTGGACCTTGATAGATTCCAGGGTGCTTAGGAACATGGAGTGAGAGTCTAGGGACATGATTGGGGACCTGTAGCAGGCTATGACCTGGATCACCATCTTACTCAATGTTAGTTGTACCTGAAGTATCTCAGATGTGTTATGCTGGGCTTCTAGTCTGGAGGTGTGCATATCCTTTATGAATATGGAGGAACCACTGCCTTTGGAGCTATGGTCCATGTTTTGGGGCTGAAAGGTGTGGAATGAGTTGTAGCTTGGTAGTGCAGGGGTGCTCTCTGCTGCTTTAAACCAGGTCTCTGATACACCACAAATGTCGATGTTCTCCATTTTGAGGAGTGCTTCGAGTGAGTGAGTGCATCTTGAGATTTAGACTTCTAGCATTGAGCAGCATGACCCTCAGATTGCATTTATTTATAGCTGTTAGAGTGGTAATTTGGTCTTTGGAACACCGCCTAAAAAGGCACTATAGGGGTGGCAAAAGCCTTAGCCAGTACCTGGAAGCCCAGGGGTGACAGATGCAGACCATCTCTGGCAAAGCATTGAGGTCTGTCACTCATGTCATCCCAAGCAGACAAATACTGGATCTACTTAGAATGACACCAAAAACTTATCCAATTGTTGAAGTCAATCATTTTTTGTTTGTACTGCAGTATCATTTTGGGTGATGGTTGGATACTGTTCAGGGCTAGGGTCATACCTGCCTGGGCCACATAATCCAAGAGTTCCACCATGTTTCTTTTCATGTAGCCCAGGGAGGTGCATCTCAGGTCATTCACACCCACATGGACAATGATAGAGTCATACTTGTACTTGTTGTGGAGTGACCTGAGTACATGTGCTATATGTTGGATTCTGGCACCTGATAGACAGCTGGGACATCTGTGTGCCTCACTATTGAGTCACCTATGATTAGTGTATTGGGCAAGGTGTTTAGCCTTAGGGGATTAGGTTGAGGGGCACACTGTGGAGGTGCGCTGTGTATCCTGTGATTTGTGCTGTGTTTTGGTGTCGAGTGTGTTTCTGTCTTGGAGCCTCCGTGAAGGTGGGTGTGTGGTTTGTGTTTTTATGTGAGAGATGTGATGGTGGGTGTTCTGGAGGACTGTGTGTTCCATGTGGTGTGGTGCAGGTGTTGACCTTCTCCTTTTGACCAGCTAGTCTGGAATTGGCTAGAGAGTGCGTAGCTTTTGACCCAGAGATTTTTTTTATTAGATATGGTTGAATTATTTTCGGATGATTGCAAGCAGAAAACTATTTTGGAATCAATGGGAATTCAAATATTAAAACATGAAAACTGGAAAGGTATGACAATAACACATTTTCTAGAACATAAATGATGGAATGTATATAATGAATATTTATTCTGTTACAGAAAAAAAATTATGAATTGAGTTTGCACTAAATAATACATGTATTAGAGTTTCTTCTATTTTCTGTACATGGATCTTTTTTTCTTCTTCCTAATTTCTTTACTTCATTTTCTAGTCATATGTTTGTTTCATTCTTTATTAATTATTTATTCATTGTATAATTATTTGTAATAATAAAAAAAAAGTTGTTGATGGTCGAACCATTATTATTAGATTTGTCCAGTTTTTTTTTTTTTTTTTTTTTGCATTAAGAGATTGAGAGCTGTAACAGAAGCCTTCATGGTCATGTGAGGGACTGAATATAAAGACTTTAAAAATTAAAAGGCTTTGTTCTCCAGATCTGGTGTTGCCACTGAGACATTATTTCACATGTATCATAGCTGGACATTTTCTCTTAACAAGCAATAAAATCTCAGCTATGTGAGCATAACCATGTACTGAAATTATTGCTAGATTCTGTGGGTAAGAATGATGAAAGTAAAGTGAGAGAAATTCTGACCACTGATATATTTAAAATGGCTTTGCCTGCTTCTTTACAAAAGTGGTGGTTTCAAACTGAACATGAGAATGCAGTAGTTTTTTTCCCCAGTGGTAGAAAGATGTCTGTGCAATTAAACTATGTTTAAGGCTGAACACTCCATACCTATGGCAACTTGTGTCAGATTCTGATAACAAACCGTATCAGCCAGAGACACAGCCTGTTTTAAATGCTGGTAAGGAGAGCAACATAGCTAGATTTTGTACTAGTAGCACTGTTATACCAGTAAAAACTGGAACCAGTGAAAAGCATGCTGGGAGCCTATGGAATGTGATAAATTCTCTGTATGAATAGCTGAATCAACTGCCTGCTGTTGTTCTGTTGCATAGTTAAATACATACAGTGTCTTATTTGATGCCAGGGAGTCACAAGGACTACTTTCGTACATACGTAAAAAGAAGACCTTGCTAAAAACAGTTGAAGTAGTCTGAATTCAAGGAAACAGTATCCTATTACTCCAGTAGTAATGCTACTTGTGTTTGGAAAGGTAATTCATCCTGCTGGTTTGGATGCCCAGTTAACATGTGATGTAGTAAAAGGAAAATATTTTTCCAACTTTATAAAGTTATAGCTTTCTGCTCATAATTATTCTGTAGCATAAATCATTTTCTAGTTTTAAATATTTTTAAGAAGTGGTGAGAGTATTGTTGTACTACTGTCTTTTTAAACTTTATCAGTGCCAGCCTGTCGTGAGGCAACTTCGTCTCATAACAACAAGGGCATTAGGATCTCAGTGTCTGTGTCATCCTATGAAAGGCAGCACACACCAAAAGCTCTTTAGTGGCAGCTGCTATCAATACCTAATTCATTTTTTTTCTTGATCCTTGGTCCTTATGAACCTGTTACATAGAAATCTATTTTTGTTTAGTTTCCAGTGTTTTGAATCAAAAGGGATATTACTGGAGCACTATTCAATGATGCATTTTGTCTCAGTATGAGTGAACACAACTTTTGAATTTCTTTTTCTACTTTAGGTGGTTTGTCCTCTGCAAAATACTTATTTTCAATTGTACTTTTTTTCTTACTTACAGATACCTGTTACCTAGAGGTTTTTCTTATATGATGCCCTCTCATACACTGACAAAAATGTGTTTAGGTCTCTTCCCCTATTACTACAGTAGAGTAGTCTTTCCTATTATTAAGATTCTCCTTATCAACACTCACCTGCTGCTTAGAATTCTCCCTTTCTGTGGCATTATATTTTACCTTAGCAGAAAGTTAAGACTTCAGCTTATTTCCTTCATCTTTTAACTTCTTGCACTTGGAATACACTCTTTCAGAGCGTGATCCCTTCTCTTTAGTTCTGATGTTAACTTCTTTTTCAAGCTCTGCAGCACTTTCAGGCTGCAGTGATACATTTGCTCCCTGCTTTGTAATGCTTTTAAGTTCAATAGTTTACTAGGTAATTCCCTTCCTTCTACTTGCTCTGCTTTTGCAAGCTGCTCTTCCATAGGTTAATGCTGACATAATGTTTTAAATGATATAGACTCTTCTTCTCTTTATATCCCTAGCCATATGTTTGTACCTTTAGGACTTCCTAGCACTATGCTTTGATCTTTGTTAGACTCATATACTCTTTATGAATATGTCTGATGGTTGTTCTCATTGCCTCCCACCCCATATTCTAGGTTAGGCAAGGATGTACTCATAAGCTTATTCACTTCCTGTCTACCAGGTATCCATAATTGTAAGGTGACCTATCAAAAGGATTACTTATTCCCATTTATTCCACAAATCTTTAAAATGGGAAATTTTTACAAATTATAATTTTATGAGTTAAATATGTATGACTGCAACAGCAGGAATTGCTTTACAAACCCAGTTTGTATTTCTACTTGAATAATGGCTACTGATTCTTATTTCTATGAATACTGATTATTTCAACTGTTTTTTACTAAGGGTCCTCTTTTTGCAAACATGCTGCACCTTGATAAGCATAACTATGCTGCATAAGGAGTCTGGAAGATGTTGCAGCTCTCTGTAATGAATTAAGACATTGCATTTAATTATTCAGTATTTAATCAGTTATTCAGTAGCACTATAGCAGAAATCTGAGTCTACTGTTCTAGCACTTCATCACATTACTTAAGCATCATTGATAGTATGCTTTTTCACAGGTCATTATCTAACTATGTGACCCCTTCTCTCACATTCAAAGCATAATGTGTACACAGTCAGTGTTTTCTGTTTATTATAATTATTTGAAACAGGATTTAAAGTAGGCTTACACTGTTCAGTTTTGAAATTCATTTCACTGAAGAACAATCCTTGTACCAATTTAAGAAAAATCTCAGCATCTTTAGGATCAGCTTAAACACCAGCTTTCTTAAAGTTGTAGGCATAGCCCTTTTAAAAGTATCAGTGACTAACATTCTTTTATTTTTCTTTCAGTATGTTGACCCTCAGGCTCTAACTATTATTTTAATACATGTCTTAAATGACACAGTTGGGATCTTACCATTTTGTTAGGAGAAAACAACCTGCTATGAAAATTTTCAGCTTGTTTCTTACGGGTAATGCCAACTCAAGCTAAGAGTGCCTTTTTTGCTTATCATTGTCCTGATAGTCACTCCCTGCCATGTCCATGATTGCCTTTAAAGGCTCTCTAGTTAACTGGTCAGGCAGATGTTTACCATCCTTCCTAGCTGGCTTACTATTTGAAGGCCAGAAGATACTCCTCAAGGACTTTCTCCGTTTTCAACTACTTAGCATGTGGAACTGTTTTTGGTCTTGCCATGCTCTTGACATTAGCCATTACCCTGTTGACTGCACCAGCAGTAATCAGACGCAGTTACTCCATAGTCATTACCTTAGTTGGGAAAAAACACATATGTATTCCTCTGAACTCCCTGCTCACATCACAGGACTGCTGTTTGCTTCAGATGGGGTGTCGCTTTTGTGTTAGGACATGAATACATGAGTCTTCATGGGTTCTATTCAAGCAGCTTTATTTTATACAAACATATCCCTATAGAGGCTTACTGACTATAACGTAAGTGACATATACAAACTAACAACTGTGATCATGCATGCTTACTCAGTGGCTGCTTCTACAAAATGGCACTAGGGATTGCACATCTCTGGAATTTATATGTGCACACACAGCCTCACATGCTTCTTAAAGACATAGCACACACACACACACACACACACACACACACACACACACGCACACGCACACACACACACACACACACACACACACACACACACACACACACACACATTACACTCTGATCTACATCCTCCCTCTGAGAAATAGATCATGCAATTTGACATGAGATTATTTGGCTTGCAGAAATGACAGATTACCTATAAACATGCATTATAAGTTGGGACTTTTTAATTTGAAATGAAACATGATTGGTTAGAAACAGTATGAATTTTAGTATAAAGCTTTGATTTGTAAGTATGTACTTGATCTGATGAAGTCTGTTGGACGAAAACGCAATACTCAATAAAGCGTTCATTTTGGTTTACAATTGAGACTGGAATTTGCATTCTCCATATCCCTGCTTTTCTTTTCTTTTTTCACATGCATTATAGAATACTAAATACACATGTATATACAATCAAGTCCACATCACTGCGTATTTCACACTAGGCTTAGAAACTTGTCCATATCATGTGACATAAAACTGGGACAGTTTCCACAACATTGTTGACTTGTGGAATGTTTGAGTCACTTTCTGGAACAGAATCAGAATTTTGAAAACATTCTGGTCTAGAAACTGTGTCTGACTCATTCTTTGACTTAGAGTTTGCATCACAGCTACAATGTTGTGTCTGCAATGATGACACTGGTACAGGAAAAAGATGTCTGAGGTTTCTCCTATACTCCATACTCTCGGAATCTACCAAATAGTATCTCAGCTTGGCACAGTTGCCTTTAATCTGTCCTATTCAATCAAAACCTTTTGTTGCCTGGATTTGTACCATCTCTTCTTCCCTCAATGGATGAAGTAATCTGCTTGATCTGTTGCAACTAGATTTCTGGGTAGTATGGTTCTTAAACAATTGTGTCTTGATGGTTTCATTGTTCTTCAGTTTAGGCTGCAAGAAACTTGAAGAAATAGGTAGCATAGTTTTAGTTTGCCTGGAAAGTAGTCTTTGAGCAGGTGAGATGAGATTATCATCACAGGGTATGTTTCTGAGATTAAGCAAATTAAAGAATACATCGGTAGTGTCACGCTTTGACTTTTCAAGTAATCGCTTTGCACTTTGTGCTGCACATTCAGCTAGACCATTGGATTGAGGATATTCAGGACTACTAGTGACATGTACAAAGTCCCATTCTTTTGCATACTTCTGAAACAACTGGCTAGTGAATTGAGTGCCATTGTTAGAAAAGTTTGTGTGGACTACCATTTACTGGGAAATTACATTTGAACTTAGTAATAACAGTAGTTGAGGTTAAGTGTGGTAGTAGATCAGTCTCAAGCCAATTCAAATAAGAGGTTACCAAAACCAAGTAGTGTTGATTGTTCCACTCAAAGATATCAGTTGCTACAGTAGGCCAAGGTAGTTCAGGATTTGGACTTAGCTGAACTGGTTCTCTTTGCAAATGCAGTCTAGTACTTTTGCATACTGAACAAGAAGAAAGAACTCTATCAATGTATTTTGATAATGAAGGTCAAAATACTAATTCTCTTCCTCTTCTCTTAGTGGATGTGGATCCTGGGTGACCCCAACGCAAAATCTGAATATATTCTTGTTGTAAGGAAGCAGGAACAACAATTTTAAGACCTTTGGAAATAATGCCATCTTCCATCAGCAATTCATCTCTGTAAGGAAAATATGCTTGCACCTCAGATGATACACACGATTGCTTTGATGGCCATCTGATATTAATATAGTGGTTGAGTTTCTGAGAAATTGGATCAGTCTGAGTGTGATCTCTTAACTCATCAAGTCTAGTGGTGGAAAAATTATGCACTGGCATCACATCAAAGTCAAATGTCTCTACATCAAGCTGTTCTGTTATATTTCTAGGTGATTGGGATAAGGTATCAGCCAGACAGAGTAATTTGCTTTTAGTGTAGATCAGTTTAAAATTGTACTTTTGCAATTTGAGCATCATTCTTTGTAATCTCTCTGGACCAGAATGCATAGGCTTATTTAGAATAGTAACTAGAGGTTAATGATCAGTTTCAATCTGAATAGCTTGACCATAAATATAATCATGAACCTTAGAGCATGCAAATACTATAACCAAAAGCTCTTTCTCAATCTGAGAATATTGCATCTCAGTTTGGGTTAGTGCTCTAGATGCATAGGCTACTGGTTTGCCCTCTTGAAGTATAACTGTGCCTGGGCTGAAATTTGAAGCATCACAGGAAAGAATAACTGGTTTGTTTATATCATAGTATCTTAATGTAGGTGGTGTGGCAATTTTCTGCTTAAGGTCTTCAAATGCTTTCTGATGGTCTTCTAACCATGACCATGCAACATTTTTGCATGTTAGCTCTCTTAAAGGTGCTGTCAACTCACTGAAGTCTGGTATGAATTTACTTAAATAGCTGACGATACCCAGAAAACTCTGTAAACCTTGTACATTGTCTGGTGCTGACATCTCTAGAATAGCTACTTGCTTGTTCGGGTCAGGTCTCAAGCCTGTACTTGTAAAAAAATGTCCTACGTACATAATTTCTGGAAGTCTGAATTTGCACTTCAGAGGATTGAGCTTTAAGTTCACTTCACATGCCCTGTCTAGAACATTCTTGAGGTTTCTGTCATGCTTTGCTTCACCATTGCCTCCAACTAATAGATTATCTACTATTATAGCACAAGGATAACCTGAAAAATGTGTTCCATTGCAAACTGGAAAACTTCACATGCAGAATTTATTCCAAATGGCATCCTTAGGAATCTGTATCTGCCAAATGCATTACCAAAAGTAGTTAGAAATGAGGATTTATGATCAAGTAACACTTGTCAAAATTAACTCTTTGCATCCAAAACAGAAAATACAGTGGTATTCGGTATTACATCTGCAACATCTTCAACTGTGTGCATTGGATGATATGGCCTCTTTAATGCTCTGTTCAAATATCTTGGGTCAATGTATACTCTGATTTCATCTGAGCCTTTTTGTGAATGGGTACCATGGACAACACCCATTCAGTAGGTTCTGTGACTGGACAAATCACACCTTGCTGCACCATTTTATCCAACTGAGCTTTAACTTTATCTTACATAGCTATCAGAAATCTTCTTGCTGGTCTGACTACTGGAGTGATCTCTGGGTCTAACTTCATGGAATACACAACTGGAAGTTTTCCCAATTTGTCATTGAAAAATGGCTTCAGAGAAATTGAAACTCAGAACTGCACTCACATAGGTTCATAGGTAGGTACTCACATGATGAACTTCTTTAGCAAAAGAAAGCTAATTCAATCTTAAACTATTTTTGAGACCCAATAAAGATTGCACTGGCCTTCAGACTGCATAAAATAAGAAGCTGTAATAATTCTCGGGCAGATAACATGAAAGCATCACTGAACTTTCAGTTTGAATTACTTCACCTCCATAAGCAACAAGTTTCGCACTGCTGGTTACATTGATTTGTTCATTAGTTGTCACTCTTGCAAATGTGCCTGCTGATATAACATTACACTTTGACCCAGTGTCTACTTTGAGCTCTGTGGATTTTCCATTGATTCGACAGTACGAAACACTTCACTTTTTGTTAATAAGTTCACTGCATCAACTGTTTCACCTAGCACTGATACATCATTTACATAGAAAGCTGACTGCTTCGGCTCTACATGATCAACTTACTTTTTTGTGTGAACTTTCTTTATAACTGTGTGAGGATTACTTGATTTACAGAACTTTTGGAAATTATTCCATTTTTTACACTTCAGACATTGCTGACCAAATGCTAAGCACTTCTCTCTTTTAGACTCATGATTCCACCACAGTTGCAACAGTTAATAACGCAAGATTTGAGTCTTGCTGAATAATGTTTGTTTTGCACTGAGCTGGCGCTGGAGCTCATACTTTTCCTGGTACTTTCTAGAAAACCCTGTGGCTTCTGTGGAAATCCTTCAGCTGCCGCATGCTTAGGCCTATTCTTGTTTGCCACGTGTTGCTGACTATCTACATTTGCTCTGGAACCAACTGAAACCATGCTCTTGTCACTTGCAAGCATACTTGTATGTTTTTCTGTCACCTCATGGATTTGAGAAATCTCTATTGCTTTGCTCAATGCTAAAATCACTGTCACAAAGTAAAATCTTTCTCACAGCATCATTATTAATACCACATAGAAGCCTGCCCTTTATCAGGTCACCTTTTAGATCACTAAACCGACAAATTTCAGCTTTGTTTCTCAAGTCAGTTATATAAGCTGCACGTTTCCCTTGGTTTTTGACCTCTTGTGTAAAACAAATGCCTCTCTAATGTAATATTCATCATTTCTCTGAATTTGTGCTTCAAACACTCGAGGTGTTCCCTGATTCAGCTAATACAACAATATGGTGGTCTGCACCTTCTCCTTCATACACTGCTGGTGCATACACAAATGAATACTCTCTTTCCATGGCCTCAGACTCTACTAGGTTTAGCAAAATGAATGCCCTGGTGCGCGCATCTCTATCTGTATAAGCTGCTTATATGAAAATATCATACTCTTGCTCAAATATTCTCCAGTTCTCTGCAATATTCTGATCAAACACAAGTGGTAGGGGTTTTCAAAATCCGTCTTCCGTATTAACGCATACCAGCAAAGGGTCTTGCGAATAAACATGAATATACACAAATATATACATATGCATAACTTTCTGGCATAAACAGTACTTGTCCAATGTCTTCGTGCTCTGAATTTATACTTTCGTTGGGCTTATCGGACTTATGTGAATGAACAAACTCGTAGTACTTTTGAATAACTGGACATAAACTTCTCAAGCTTTCCAATACTTTACTGGTCTTTGGGAAGTAAACTTCTTGGACTTTTTGATACTTTGCTGGACTTTGTGAAATAAACTTATTGAGCTTTTCAATACTTTGTTGGACTTTGCGAAATAAACTTCTCGGGCTTTTCAATATTTTTGGAATTTTATCAGTAAAGGCAGAAATGCTAAAGTAATACAACATCACACGTTATACTTTCAGAATTCCATTAGTAAAGGCAGCAATGCTACAGTCATGCACTGTCACTTGATAAAGTCATCGCTTTAAGAAACATTCGAGAACTTTACGATGCAATTGAGTAATTCACGAGCACTGTAATACTCTTGTAATGTCACCTTTTGCAAGAAAACACCTTGTAAGAAGCATATTAAGAAAATTGCACAATACAAATCGAACATCTGTTGCCCAAAAACTCAATAATTTTTGAAGTAATTGCACTTTACGAATAACTGCATACATCACACTGAAATGTCCCCAAAATGGAGGTACCTTGCTAGACAATTCTTTACAGCACAAGGTGCACTCTGCAATGGCGGCACTTTATTTATAGACACACCCAACACAAGAACTTTTCGAAATAGCTATACTTTGACTGGATTACATGACATAGTTGCACTTTGCACACAATTAACTTTTTGAAAGACATGCACAGTAATAATTACACACCGTAAGCACTTTTACACACTCTGAGATACTTCGAATAACTTTAGTTTTGCCCTTGATACAATACAAAGTCGTAATTATGCCCAAACACAGCACTTTGCCAAAACACACAGTCAAATTGCTTTATTTTTGCTTAATGTGCCCTTTTTTTCTGATTATATTCGTTTTGCTCGTTTTAAAACCTTTTCATGCCCAATGTACTTCTCTTGTGCTCGTTTTACTCTAAACTTGCCCATTATATTATATTATATATTATATATTATATATTATTATTATATTATTATTACTTGCCATTATCTTAAACATTTTCTTAACAAATTAACAAACTTTTTTGTACTTTCTGCTTGCCTGATAATGTGGTTTGTGGACTTGTAATGCCCCTTTTTTTATCTTTCGCATCAAGTAAATATTTTGTGCTATTTCTCATTACCTTTCATTCTTTCTGGTTATGTTTGTGCTCTTTTCTCATGGTTTTACCTTCGCTGTCATATTTACATCTCATGTTTCTGAATGTTCTTCTGTGTTCGATCCCGGTTCTGACACCATGTCAATTTCGTGTTAGGACACAAATAAACGGGTGTTTGTGGGTTCTGTTCAAGCAGCTTTATTTTATACAAACACATCACTATAAAGGCTTACTGACTATAACTTAAGTAACTTATATACAAACTAACAACTGTGATCATGCATGCTTACTCTGACTGCTTCTACAAAATGGCACTAGGGATTGCACGTGTCAGGAATTTATGCATTCACGTACAGCCTTGCATACTTCTTAAAGATAAAGCACACACACTTTACACTCTGATCTACATGGGGGAAAATTTACTCAGGTAAAAGTCTTACAGTCCTTCAGGCAGTGAATGGTGCAACTCAGGATATTTTGTAGTATGCAAAAAACTGTGCCAAATTATGCCAATTTTGCTTGCTGCTTCCACGAGTGTGGTTAAAAACATGCAGCAAAGACCACCCATTCATAAAATTAAATTAGCTTTATTAAACAGCGGTAAAACAAAAGGCAGTTGTAGACACTTTTCTAATATGAAGTGTATATTTTGTTCAAATCCCTCCTCCACCCATCCAGAATAAAAATGCAGTCTCTTGACCGTGCTAGCACATTTCAAGGCATTTTCCTTCTCTGGATTGTTTGCAGGAGAATGTTTAGGAATGCCACCTTCTTTGTTGCATCTCATTCTTCACAACTGCTTTTGCAGGCAGAAGACTCCACCAACATCTTCTCTGACTAACAGGACAATGACCTTTTTATGTTTCACTTTAATAGAAAAATTGGTTTGCTGACAATTTCAGTTGGAACCCTCCCTAGCAAATATGAAAACTGCATTTGCCTGCCCGAAAGAAAACCAATTTTTGCAGTACTTGCAACATATGTACAGCAACATCATGTCTGTAGTAGCATTATGGCAGTATTTAAATACAAATTTATCTAATTTTGACATATCACTATGTGAGAACCTCCGCACTGTACTACTGTGTGTGTGTGTGTGTGTGTGTGTGTGTGTGTGTGTGTGTGTGTGGTGTGTGTGTATGTATGTATATATATATATATATATATATATATATGTATGTATGAGAGAACCAGAAAACAATAAAAAAAGCATAAAAATATACACTACTATTTTATGGACGGGGAAAGCACCCTTACACCCACCACACCCCTTGCTAATTATATATACCATAACTGAGACTGCACAAGAGTGAGATATGGCAAAAGTCCGATCATCACTGTATAGTGATTTTGCACACAAAGCAGCTGGCTTTAAAAGAATTAAGTCTCTTAAGCCAATAAACAGTCAAAAAGGAACTTTCCATATTTCAGATGTTCACTCTTGTGAAATGCAACTAAATATGTGTACACACACAAAAATAACCATACACATACATAAACTCTGAGAAAAAAACTTCAAGTCTGTTATACTTTATTTGCAGCAACACAGAAAGGTAAAAATAAAACAAATTTAGCTCTATAGCAGTTTTTTTAAAAGATAAACAAAGTCTTGAACTTGTGCTTTAATATCAACCAGTGACTCCAAGTGACCTTGGGCAAAATTCAGATAAACAGTTGGGAATACTGCAGGTTGTTTTGTGCAAATATCTGTTTTATTGAATGTGTGCTTTATCAACCATCTATTTTGCTGAAAAAAATAGCTGGGTTGTATTTAGGGTGGGTGTGAAGAGTGCCTGGCAATCCACTTAAAGTAAGTATTCCAAATTAAATGTATAATAGGCAAAGATTTATGCCCTTTCCCAACTGGTGTGCAACCTCAAAGTTGACATAATTAGTAGGTGGTGTGTGGATTGCAAGTAAGCTTCCCCCTTCCAAAACACTGGTTTTAGATATAGTTAGATTGTGTTCATATTTTGTGTTTAGATATTTTGGTTGTTGAGATTTTTGCTGTTGATATTATGCTGTTTGAAATATTGCAAGTAGACACACACACACACACACACACACACACACACACACACACACACACACACACACACACACACACACACACACACACACATACACACACGTGTGTGTGTAATTTCATGGATCACCAAGTACAGTGGATTTGCTTCTTGGAAAACTCTGATGTACAATGTGATTTTCAGTATCATCAAATAAGAGACAACTGCACAGTCCAGTCAAGGGTCATTGCTTTATTATGTTTTAAAATAGATTGGCTGCCACAAGAAAGTGCTTGTGTTATAATGCACCCATTAATCAATGATGAGTTTGATTTATTTTATATGCAGTAGAAAAAAAAATGCAAAGGGATGTGCTTAACAAAGCCATACCAGACCATTGTGTGAGCAACTCACTTTCAATTGACAGAACTCTGGATTCATTTACAGATATTTTATTTTGGGCAGCTTTATGTCAGATGTGAGTTCAGAGAAGGAAGATAAAATAACAACAGCGTGAGAAGCTGCTGCTTAAATTCCAAGCACTAAGGTATGCCTGCCGGTGTCATTTTTTTTTTTTTTTGTAATAGGTTCATAGGTGTGTTAGGCTGACAACCACAAGGGCCTTTCTAAGCCTAGCCATACATCCCAAATCACTGACAAGTTCTGATAGCCTTGATAAGTGCAAACAGGGGCTTGATAGATGAAACATTTACAAGCAGGGTCCTGGGATATGAACCATTTACAGGTTGCCTCTCCATTAGAGACATAGGTGCCAAAGTAGGGATGAATTTCCTTTTCTCCATCCAATTGTCCAAGCTACACTTGAATTGTTTTAGGGAGGAACTCTGCTTCACATGGATGGGGAGCCTGTTCTAGAGATGGGGTAGTCTCTGGGATACATACCTCTCTCTCCAGCAGTTCCTGTTTATATCACAGGCAAGGTTTAAATCGTTAGAATGGGTAATTCTGGTGCTGTTTGTTTTGTGGATATAGAGGTCCATCATCATGGGGTCTGACAGTGCTTTGTATGCCAGGCATAGATCTCCCCTCAATGGCTAGCAGGAGACAGAATACAGGGATAGGGCTTTGAGACAGTCTGCACAGAACATGTTACATGCCATGTATTCAGAAATGCCAGTTGTGGGTCCTGAACAAAGAGAAAAAGTAAACAAATAAATAAAATTAAAAACATATGAACGTGCACAGGAATCTGACTAGTTCCAACCTCACCACCATGAGTGTTGAGAAAATAAATAAATAAAAAAGCAAAGAAACTACTGGCCTTAAAACATTGTTGATGAGCTCAGTCACAATAGTTTCCAAAAATCATGAAACCCAGGTAGTGTTCCAAAGCAACAAGGCTTTATTCATCACAGGCAAGTGATCTGCAGTAACAAAAAATCAGAGATATTTTAGCAATGTTAAACATATTAGCTTTTATATACCTAGAAGTGGGTGTAGAAAATATACATATTGTTTCATTTTAAACCAGCCTATTCTTGGCAAACAATATAAAGAGGGCTGTAAAAGTGCATTTTAGAACAAGTATCCAAGCCCACACACTGCTACTGATTAGATCAAACTAAATCCTAGTTAAGCAAAACACTACCTATCTATTTGCAACCCACATTCCGAGATCAGGTGTTAAGGAAAGCATAGCATATACATAAAAAGACTTTTAACTAAAATTGCTTTCTGCTACCTAATGCAATAAAGCCTTCATCAGATCTGTGACAAGAACTTAAATCAAGAAAAAGCACATAGCTATCTAACTATAAGCATACTCTAACTAAAACACTATAAATATAAAAATATATCTGTCCAATAATATCTAGTTAATATCCTTCTTTGTCTATTAGTGTGCATAAAAAAAAACTATATTAGTAACAGCTCAGAAAAAATGTCAGTTTCTTCACAAAAAAAGTCATGACAGTTTTCATGTTTACAGCCCCAAAAATGTGTTCATGCAATGAAAACTAGTAGAAAACCACACAAAAATACAGAAAACAGTGGATGAAGTAAACTAGTAGTGTGCAAAAATGTGCAGGTGTGTACATGAACATGCATCAGTATGATAAATGGGGGAATTATACCAAAACTTTATGGTAATAGCAGCATGAAAAAAAAGTGTGTTTTGAATTTACCATTTAAATCTCTGGAGTGAGGCAATAAATCTAATCAAAGCAGAACCGAGGCTAAAGTAACTAAACTTATGTATATATATATATATATATATATATGTACACACACACACACACACACACACACACACACACACACACACACACACACACACACACACACACACACATTCTACACATCATTTTTATTATTATTTAGTACATTTTTAGTATATAAAAATATTCCTCAAAAATTCCCTAAAAAAACCTTTACAGATTGTGTGGCAGCTTATGTGAATTCAACACACTCTTAACAGAGCAATAGTAGTTAAGCCTTGGTTTTCTTATTGCATTTAATTTCAACTGCCAGCATAATTCTATTTTGTCCAAAACACCATTGATGTCCCTTCAAGCTCACCCATCTCCACACAGTCCAGAATGATAAATTTAAAACCAGAATGCCTGGGGTGTTCTAATAAGTGTTTGGATAGGATGTTTCTCTAGCATTTATGTCTAATGTCAGAAAGATGATCTGAAATCCTACTTTTCAGTTTATTCATAGTCTTACCCACATAAAATGCAGGGCGGTCACTGCACATAGCCCTATATGCAACTTTTTCAGTATTACAGTTACCACCTGCTGAAGATTTCATCATCTTTTTAAGATGGGACACTCAGATGAGTCACACTCACAGAAAGTGCAGTTAGGTGGCCCACAGCTGATGTTATCCTGGGGTTCCTTATTTTTCTTTTGCACATAGTTACGTATGCTTCTGCTCTTTTTATATACAAAAGTAGGGTGATGATCTAAAACCCTTACAAGCTGCTGATTGTCAGTGAGGAAGTTCCCCTTAATAATGGCTTTAGTTATATTGAAATCACAGGTGTAAGTTAGAATGCCACAAAACCACGAGAACAGACTAGAAATCCAACAACAGGCAGGAACCAGGAGATAAGCAAATAACTTTTAATATTTCTCTAGCAGTTCAGCAAAGCCCTCAAGGAGTACAAAAACAATGGCTACAAGCCATGACTTCAATACACATTAATCAAATTATAATCCAAATAACCAATAAAAAAACAATAATAATAATAAATAAATCAAAAGCTTCCAATTGCAATCTAAATTAAGACCCGAGGGAGACAAGGTTGCAAACTTTAAAATAAAAATAGATTCCTTATACAATAACCTTTTTCTATATACATTATCAAAATAAAATTTAACCGCCACTTAAAACAGTAGCTTTTAAGCCACAAGGATTAGAATTATGAAACTGAATAAAATGCTGTACAACAGGACTATCTACCTTCTGTTTTTTTTTAATATTTCTAACATGTTCCTGTAGTCTAATTTTAAATTTCCTTTTTCTTTCTCCTTTATAAACTAGACCACATGGACACTGTAGGGCATAAATAATACCCTCAGTATCACAACTAAATGTTTCTAAAGGATGTACATTAATAAATGGAAAAGTCCTAACCACATAAACACATACATAACAATGACCACAAGAATAAGTACCCCTCATATTAGAGGGGTAGAAAGACAAAAAATGTGAAGGAGTTGTAACTAGTAACAAGAAGTGGTTATGTATCAAAATATCCCTCAGATTTCTACCTCTCCTGTATGATATTCCCAAATGGGGGAAAATAAATTAACTAAATCCCTAAACTTAAACAAATAATTCCAGTAATGTTTCACTAAATCTACCATAACCAAACTAAAAATACCATAAGTGGTTACAAAATATACTGTCCTCATGCTTTCCCTCTTTACTATAGATGAAAAATGATCTTGCCTAGACATCCCCTTAAAATTCAGAGTCAACACCGGATTTAGAAACAACTTTCTCCACTGCATATTGTACCAAATCTAAACCATAACTCCCTAAAACAGAATACAGAACACATTCCATTTGTGTCTGATTTCAGAAAATGACCTGAAATCCTCCTTTTCAGTTTATTGATACCCGCATAAAATGCAGGAAAGTCATTACACATAGGATCATAGGAAGTTACAAGGCTATTGGCCATGAGGCCCTTACAAGCCTAGCCAAGAATTTAGCCCATGTTCCAGTAAGTCAGCACCCTATGCCATTGTCAAGCAGGGACACAGCTGGAAGCCCAGGGGTGTATTTCTGTTCCCCATCCAATTATCCAGGTAGTGCTTAAAAAGGTTTAATGAGGTACTCTGCTTTTCATAGAGAGAGAGTCTGTTCCACAAAAGGGGGAGTCTCTGGGACACAAATCTGTCCCACCAACATGTCCTGTTGATATCACAGACCAGGTTGAGGTTGCACGTCCAGGTTACTTGAGTGGAGCTTGACTTATGGATATGCAGCAGTCCCATCAGGGTGGGGTCTGAGATATCTTTACATGCCAAACAGAGGACACCTCTGAGGAGTCTGTAGGAGACTGAGTAGAGGAAAAGGACTTTTAGCCTATCTGTGTAGGGCAAATGTTTGAGGCCCTGGATTCTCCGGGTGAGGAACCTCTGTGGTCTCTCAGTTGCTGCATGTACTTTGTGAGGTACATGCTGAAAGGGGCATTGTACTCAATAATGGGTCTTATAAGGGAAGAATACAGGCATCTTATGACCACCTTGTCCCTGGATGACATACCCTTACTAATGAGATGGGCCATGTAGAAAGCTTTCTGTACAATGGAGGCAATATGATTGTCAAAAGTCAGTTTGCTATCAACCTGGATGCCCAAGTCCTTCACGACTGATTGAGTGCCTAGTGCCTTTTTATCAATGTGATAATTTGTGGGGACATCATTCTCCCCAAAAGGGATGATGATGCATTTTTGGCATTCAGTTTGAGGCCATGTTTCTGGCACAAGTCATTTGTTTGGGTGAGATCCTCTTGGAGGATGTCCACATCACTAGGGGAATTGATGACAGCACCCACCCTGCAGTTATCTGCAAACTTGGTCAGCCATAGCCCACTAGATTTGGCCTGCACCTCTGAGAAGTATCTAGCAAACAGCAGAGGCCCCAAGACCAATCCCTGGGGTACACCGCTTGTTACAGGCCTTCTACTTGAGGTGGCTTCCCCTATTTTGACTAGGTGGGTTCTATCAGTAAGCCCATTTGCTACCCATCTGGTAACATATGGCTTGATACCTAGTTGAGAGAGTTTATCTATTATACCTGAGTGGGAAATAGTATCGAAGGCCTTAGCTAGGTCAAGGCAGGCAGTGTGCACCATCTTCCCCTCATCTCTGGCCTTGGTGACTGTCTGAAAGAAGTCAACAAAATTTAACAGGCGTGACCTCCCATTGACAAAACAAAACTATGTGGGATCAAGTGTCTGGAGGTTGCCAATGTCTTTGTTAAAGAGGTCCATGATAATCTGCTCCATGGCCTTGCAGATCAGGCTAGTTAGGCTGATGGGTCTATAATTTCCTGGACCGGTGGATGCTCCACCTTTGTGCAAAGGGATGACAGTAGCTGTCCTCCACTTGGCTGGAACGAAGCCGGTACTCAGGCTTTGATTGAATAGGGTGACTAATGGTGCTGCAAGTTCCTGCCTGAGTTCATGTAGGATGTAGCCTGGGATGTTATCAGGTTCCATGGATACTGTATTTTTTGCCTTTGAGAGGGCAGTGGTGACTTGCTCCCTAGGGATAAGAGGAGGGAGGCAGGTACTGGGGATGTTCTGTTTTACTGATGGGGGGTAGAGGAGTGAATTTTTCACTGAACCTGTCTGCCAGCAGGTTGGCTATATCTACAGGGTTTGTGTATGTGGCGTCCTTGACCACCAGTTCTAAGCAGATCAGGGTGTCTCCCTTGAGATTGCAGACATATGTGAAGAAAGCCTTATGATTTTCTTTAGTAGATGTGGCCAGTTTAGACTCAGTTTGCTTTGGAGGATTTCACTAGTGCTCTTATTTTCTTGTTCAGCCTAAGAAGAGATTGCTTCCAATTAGACACCTGCTCCTCCTTGGTCCTGTATAGCAATTTTTTCCTTTTCTTATACAGTTTATTTATTGTAGATGTCCACCAGACAGGTTTACTCTTCCTTGAGGAGGAGGATTTTGTCCTGTCTGGTCTAATTGTCATTGAGGAAGTTCTCCTTAATAATGGCTTTAGTTGTATTGAAATCTGAGGTGTAAGTTAGAATGCATTTGTCCTTATTTTTCTCATCTTTTGGGTTTGGATGCCCTTGTTGTATAATTCTACCAAAAGGCCTATTCCCCATAGGGTCATTGTTAATTTTAGAATCATTAATGGGATATAGGATTGTATGTAACACATTTGATTCATATCCTCTGGTTAAGAAATCATTTTCAAGATCATTCATATTTTTGAGAAAAGCGGCCAAGTCTGTGGTGGTGTGTGGTAATCTGTAGCCTTGTGATTTTATTATACTGTGCTTAGTTTTTACTGGATGCATACTGTCTCTGTGAAGTAAGTAGTTCACTCTTGTTGGTTTCCTGTATAAGTTATTAGTTAATTTTTCTCTGTCTTTATCAATACCGACAGTCATATCAAGGAACTGCATTGACTTCGAGCTGATGGAAGTGGTAAATTTCAGGGAGGAGGTGGAGTTATTGATGTAATAGAGAAACTCAGTGAATTTAGATTTCTTACCTTTCTAGACTATAAATAAATTGTCATTAAAGCAAAAGTAGCTGGTCATAAAACTCTAGTATTCACTTTGCAGTACAAATACCTCCTCCCAATTGCCTAAGGCTACATTGGCCAGGGTAGGGGCCATAGCTGCATCCATGGCTATCCCCTCATCTGTTTCTAAGCCTGGCCATTGAAACTGAAAAAAAAATGTAACTCGGCACCAAGTTTATTATCTTTCCCAAGTGTTCAATTTGCGTTTGTGTAGCATTATTTCAGCTATAAGCCTCTGTAGCTGCTTCAATACAGTACATTGGTGGTAAAACTGTGTATAGGGCTTCAACGTCAATAGTAACCAAAACAGTTTGTTCATTCACATACACTTCTTTTATTTTTCTTAAAAAATCAAGGGAATCTAAATCTTTTCAGCAAGAGGCCAAAGAATAAAATCTAAGAATATGGCAGTGGCCTCTAATATTGAACCTCCACTTGCAATAACTAGGTCTGTAAAATGGATATTCCCTATTCTTATGGGGTTTGGGAATACCAAAAAATAAGGTAACTCCAAAATGTGTACCAAAAATGTATCTTGTAGTTGTTGCTGTTATTGTTTACACTTACAAATGCAGTTTATTTTTTCCCTAGCAGCTTACTTAATACCCGTTTTGATGACATTTTCTGGAAGCTTTGGCTTCCCTTTGTCCTTTCTGCGAAGATTAAGTAGAGATGGGTGAAGGCTGCCAGCATTTGATACATAATTCTGGCATTTGTAAATATAAATGTGAAATACAGGCTTGTTTCTTAAATGAAAGAAAAATACTGTCAAATGTTGAACTTCAAGATTGTAGCAACATTGCCATCTGCTGTAAGGAAAATTAAGTCAAGAATTTAAAATCTTTCTTTTGAAGTTAAAATTATTTCAAATCTGTCCTTTGATCTAGATAGTGGTGCCAAAGAGGCTAGCTGAACACATTCTTTCTATTGTTTTAACTTTAGGAATAATTACTAGAGTTTACATGTTGAATGTCCTTTATAGCTGTAAGTGTAAAAAAATGTAAATGCAGTTTCTGTGTGGCCTGGGAACCAGGAAGGTGTAAAAGATGATGTAATGTTTAGCAGAACTGCAGTTTCAATTTAAACAGTGAGAACCAGAGTTTATTAAGCATTTTGAGCTTGGACATCTAACTCAGCACTGCCTGTTGTCTTAAGTAAGTTATCTTAAAAGTGGGTTTTCTTGTAGAAACTGCTAGGACTATAAAGGTAAGACTAAGTGTTTTTCTGTTATGTCAGAACTGTACTACTGAATTATTTTATGTTTCTGTGTGATCTCTGAACTCTTGAATAGCACTGTGGTGTAGTAGTATTGTCTTGTGTTTTTAGTGTTTATTATTAAATATTTTTAAACCCTTTTTAACTGTGGCTGGCTTATGTAGAGATACTTAAGCTCTAGAGTACATTGCATGCTTATAAGTGATCCTGTAATAAGCCCTTCCAACAAGCCTTAAGACTGTTTAGTCACACTTACCATTGGATAATAATATTGCACAGTGATAATTGGAAACCCTTTTAAGGGCCTTTGGGTAGCTGATAAATATTAGCAGGTGGTGGCAGTAATTAATACCATATAGTCTGGTTATAGGGGCACAGCTGGATAATCTATGTAAGCCTTTCCCAGGAGTGTCTGTGAAGTTGTATAAATACTTACTTCAATGTGTGTGTGTGTGTGTGTGTGTGTGTGTGTGTGTGTGTGTGTGTGTGTGTGTGTGTGTGTGTGAGCTACTTGGGCAGAGACATGTAGCACTGGTTGGACAGAGAAGGCACAGGAGGTTAGCTTGCTAGCTAGGCTGAGATCAGCTGTGCCAGTAGGGAGTCTTATTGGGGATTTGGAGAGTAAGGGAGGAACCAGCCCCAGACTGACTGTGATCTCTGTGTGCTCTTAAGGGAAATTGCACTTTACTGTGTGTATCTGTTATCCTTTCCTCTCATATGAGACACCCTCTCTGATGTTAGTGCTGAGGATTGAGGCTCCATGATTGCTAGGCCAGGGCATAGGTGTCACCCTTTCTGCCATCTGCTTTTGTCTAGAGCTCATTCCATTCTCTTACTTCTTCATTATACTTCCTTCACTTTTTCCCTAGATTGTATTGAACCTGTAAAACTACATTTTTGCTTGTTTTTGTCTTCATTTAGTATATCTGATTATTTATTTTCCTGAAACGAATACCAAAGTCATGTCCTTGTGAAAGAACATGTGGCTGAACAGCTGGTAGAAAAACACAAATGAATGTATATTAGTTGAAATAATGTTGACATGCATGTTCTGATCACAGTGTGAGGAAACCCTGTTGTGGTACCTTGATAAACATTCAAAAAGCTTATGAATAAGAACTTGCCCCTAATAATTCATTCAGCACATAGATGAACAAAGAAATAGCACATTATTGTTGTGCATATGTGTGTGTGTGTGTGTGTGTGTGTGTGTATGTGGGTGTATTATTTTCTTTATGCTGATGATTAATCATCAGAGAGGAAATGCTGAAGCTTTATCAAACTTCTCAGGCACAATATTATTGGTATTACTGCAGGAAAACTGCCTTATGGGGTGCATAATGTATGTGGTATTTTAATGTTCTGTGTGTGCACTGACCAGTTTTAAAGACTAGTGCCTGAGAAGAAAGCATTGCAGAATGTGTGCACATATAGCCAGTTAACTGGGCAGATGGGGAAATGTTACAATTCTGCTGATGAAAATAACATTCAGCCTGTTCCTTTTTTCCCATTTTTCATAACTAGTGTTTCATTGTAGTCAGATATATTTCTCTCAGTACATACTGAGCTACTTATTCTGTACTCCCTGCATTTTACAATATTGTTTTATTTTGTTTATTTGCTAAGTACAAATAGACATTACTGGGAAATGCTGGACCATCCTTGCAGTATGTGACTCATCATGTCTCTGGGCTTGGTATGTCCTGATTCACATTACAAAACAGATATTTATAACATTTAACTACCCATCAGAAGTCTAGTGATGAGGAGTACATCATATACATTGGATCAAAAAGTTAGAAAAATGCTCTAATATGTACCACAGAGCATTTAGAACCCTGTGGCTTTTGGGGTCCTAGTGACACTCAGAATTCCAGCTTAATATGGTTATTTTCTCCAACAAAATGATCCAACTTCTCCAGCAAATCTTGTGTATTCTGTTTCACACTCATAGGGTACATTGCTTGTGAACTCTTGGCCTCTGTGACATCATGCCATTTGGGTACACCCACTAATGGTCTGCTTTAGACATTTGAAAAGGTGTTAGCCTTAATATTTGAAAAAATAAATGATCAGTTGGCTTAAATGAAAACTGGGTTAGAAATAGTACTATCTGAAAACAAAATAGATATGCTTGTATGCATATCAGGTATGGGGGCTAGGTGTACATACACAGAGGCATTGTGGGTAAGGGGTGCAGACCTCTCTTAAAACATTCATGCAGTTCCTCAAAAATCCTAGCTGCAGTATTGATGTTAACTGAAAAGTTTTGGAGTATGGGAAGTATTTGTTTGGAATTTGGCAAGGATTTGTGGACAGAGTTCACAACAGTCGTCATCATTTTGAAGGAGGTAGTCTTAATGTAGCCAGTATTTTAGAGAAATTGCTGCTTCTAAACTTGCCTGAAATGTGATCTTTTATGTTGCTTGGAAAACTTGGACAGAGATATCAACATATTGTAGTATTTCTGATTTACTGCGTTATTGACAAGGAGTGCTGATTAACATGTTAAATGTCAGAGATCCCTGTAGTGAGCTCAGGGGCGGCTACATAATAATATAAGTGGATCTTCAACCAGCTTTATACCTAAACCAGGAAAGTGAACATGTGAGAAATCTAAGTAAACTAAGCTTTTGGGCAGTCATTTTTTTATTGCCCTTGTCAAAATCTTTAGGCAAGAGTAAAAGTGTTTTCTAAAGTTAATGGAAAATTACCTTTATTAGTTAGACTTGGGTTCAAAGGTTTTGGCATTGTTATCTTGCCGTGGCAATTCTGAACTTGTAGATGACTGTTAAAGATAAGTGAATAAAAGGCCTGTGTGTATATGATTTTCTCACTTTCTCTTCCTTGCAGTATACCTAAGGAATATTGTATTGTGCTCCTTCCAAAATGGTCCATTTTCTCCTTATTTGTAGTACTATTTGCCAGTATGCTGAACAATTTGGAACCTTTTTGTTTGTTTTTGCTTGCTTTTTGTGTACATTTCTTAATATTAGCCTGTTTTCCTCATCTCCTCCACATAGTGCTTATGTAAAACAAATAAAAATGAAAAATATGGAAAAAATAAAAAATCGGCATAAATATAATAGAATAATAAATGCTAGGAAGGCACCAAAACATTTACAGTATGCTTCCAAAGAGAGCCAGATCCTCCTTTGATGGAAAGAACAGTTATAAGAATTTGATATGAAGAGGCAGAGGACTTCCTAGTATCAAAGAGAAGCTGTGTAAAACATGTTTGCTCAGACATAATGGTTGATCAGTTAGAATGATTATCACACATAATCCAAAATGGCTCCTCTAGTATTATTTTGTGTGTGGGCATTCCAAACCCTGTGCAGGTGATCTTGCTCCCCTGATATCAACAAGCGTAATTAAGGAAGGAAAAGCTAATTACGCTGGTAGACTCTGTCAAACTCTTGATCAGTGTGCAGTAGAATTCTCATAACATGACCCTTTTCCAAAAAGATTATAAAAGGTTAAAATAAAAATGTGGGACAATCTGATTGCTCCTTAATGTTGTCCGAGTTATTGATTTTTCATATGTGTGCTTTCATCCACTGGACTTCATCAGCTACTCAACCTTAACATGTTTCTTTTCTGACTTAAGTTTGACCTACTATATAGGAAAAACAGAATGTGTTTATGAACACAGTTATGACATTTTGGACATGGTGAGAACCTGTGCATTGGCAAAGTACACATCACAATGTGTGGGTTTTAAAATATTAAAGTTTATGGTATTAATACAGATTAAGAAAAACCCACATGTCAATAAGATGATTTACTATAATATAATGAGTTATTATGGCAGTTGCAATTGTGGGCTGATCAGCTACCAGGAGTAAATGACAGGATTATTATTAGCAGTACCTTTGCACTGTGGGCTGCCAGGTTATAAGTAGAATTATATTTATTGTTGGAAAGTGAATATGATTATATATTTTTAACTTTGCAACTATAAATGCCTTGGCTCACCCATATTTATTAATATTGTATTAATATTTTACAAGTTTGAAAAATGACATGCTGTTTTTTGGGAGAATTTTATATAAATTGATGTGTGTAATACATACATTGTAATGATGAACATAGGTTCATAGGCACTTAGTAAGCTATTGATCAGTGATGATCTTTAGAAGCCCAGCCATACATTACCATGAAGTTTATAGCACTTGTATTTTAAATACAAATAACCCAGAGATTACCAAAACATTTTTATGTTCCCCTTATCCATGAAGGACATGTGCACTAAACCAGGGGTGAGATTCCATCCAGTTGTTTAGATTACTTTTGAATAGTGTAAACAAAGCACTTTGCTTTATATGGAGAGGAAGACAATTCTAACAAACTGGTGTTCTTTGTGATACATATATCCCTCCAACATGTTCTGTTGCTAAAGAGATAAAGATCTCTGATGTTAATGTTTATGCCTCCTTTGGACTTGCAGATGTGCAGTAGCTCTGAAAGAAGAGGGCCTGTTGAGACTCTGTATGTGAAGCAGAGACCACCTCCTAGTAGCTTGTATGACTCTGAGAAGAGGGACAAGGATTTGAGATGGTGTGCATAGTTTTTTATGATTTAGGCCCTTTATTTTCTCAGTAAGAAAATATTGTAGCAGTAGTGTCAAATGTTTGGGCAGGTACATACCAGAGGGGGCATTATACTTGATGAGCAGCTTATTGACTGTGGAATATAACGGAATGATAACACCGCTGGACCTGTATGCCTCACCCTTAGTAATAAGCTGTGCATTGAAAAGCACTTTCTTAGAATAGTGAATGAATGGTGATTGAAGGATGGATTGTTGTCATTTTCCCAGGTCCCTAATTTCTGGAACAGTTATCAAGGGTATGCTGTTAGTGTAATAGTTACAAGGAACTTCTTGCTTGCTGAAGGATACTATTATAAATTTATTGGTATTCAGTTTTAGTCCATGGTTTTGATACCAGCTATTGGTTTGGAAAATGCCAACTTGGAGAATCTTGGTGTCCACTCGGGAGTTTATGATGGTATCAAGTTTACAGTCATCTTATAACTTAGATTTGGCCTCTAAGAAGTAAATGCCAAAGAGGAATGGCCTAAGGACTGAATCCTTGTGTAAACTGCTAGTGAAAGGTCGGGAGGAGTTGGAGCAGCCCAAACAATTTTCCTATGCTCTAGTTTTGAGCCAGCTGCTGTCCAACAAGTTAGAAAGACATTAACATTTAGCTGGGATACTTTATCTATGATACCAGAGTGTTGGATGGTGTTGAACACATTTGCAGTGCAGTATGTACTGATTTGCACTCATTCATTGCTTTAGTAACATTCTTGAAAAGGTCAACTAGGTTATGTAGACAGGATCTCCCTTAACACATCTGACTTGGCTTGGGCAGGGAGTTTGTAAGATACCTATGCCCTTATTTATCAGTTTCATAATGATCCTTTACATAGCCTTACAGAAAGGCTTGTCAGACTTACAGATCTATAATTTTATGGGTTTATTGATAGCCCACCTTTGTGCATAAAGATGTCAGTTGCTGTCCTCCATTCATATGACACAAAGCCTGTTTTAGAGGCTGACATTAAATAGTTTCTATAACAGGTCCTGTTAAAGGCTGCCAGTAAACCTGCATGTTTTCTGACCTGGTAGAAACAGTCTTCTTGGCATATGATAGTGCCTGGAGAACTTGTTTATGAGACATTTGAAGAGGTGTGTTTAAGTAGGTATGAGATCTGGGAATGTAGAAGCCAAGAGGGGGAGAAGGTATAGCTAAATTTATCTGCTAGTAGATTCCCCATGTCCTCTGGGTCCATGTATGTGATATCCTTTACTATTAGTTATACACAGTGCTAGGCATTGTTTCTAAGGTTTCTAAAATGGTTAAAGAAGGCTTTGTGATTGTTTTTTGCCTTGTGACCATTTTTACCTCATATCTAGCCTTGGTTGATTTGATCAGTGTCCAAAGTAGACTGTTAAGTTTTGCAAGAACTTTTTTTTTTTTTTTGCATCTTGACAGTTCCATTTATTTTTATGTGGGACAAGTGTTTTTTTTTTCTTTTGTTATAGATCCAATTTTATTTGGGTTCTACCAGATGGGTATATTTTTGAATTTGGCAATGTCTTTATTTTGGAGGAGGAAGAGCTTCCAAGAATGATCCCTAATACACCTACCCTAGTTAAAAACCCCTTCAGGTTAAGGATTTTTAAAACATTTTTTGTGACCTTGACTGGTTTAAGTTATCCCTGCTATATTATTGTGAATCAGTGACTTCCTCAGGAGTCCTCAGTTCTAGTTTTAATCCTTTTTTATTTTGTGTCCTGCTTACAGGATGAATAAGTGCTGCTCACTGAGAGGAATTATTTCTGTGTTATTTTCTTTGTCTGATTTTTTTTGTATTATTTCTCAACTGTTATTCTGTTTCTTGGAGCTACTGTATGTTCTCTAGCTGGTCAACGTCACTGATACCCTGTAACATAGCAGGAATGACTCAGATCACTTAAAGTCACAAAACATTTGAAAAACAAATCCTTAACACAAAAGGCTTTTTAAACTAGGGTAAAAGTATTAGTGATCATCCTTGGAAGAATATGGCTGTTTGTCTTGGATGACCCTGTGCAGTTGTCCAAGTTGGATCAACTATTGCCCTGACCACAACAGGTGGTTCTAGCAGTTTTTACTTTTGAGCAGGGTGGATGCTTCTACAAAACTATTCACATGAGCATAGACTTTAGCAGTAAAGGATTCTGCATAAGCAGGAGGATCATAAAGTTGAAAGGAGATGGTGAATTTGGCCAGGTCATCAACAAGGAACTGGATGATGCTTATGGCTTTATTCTTAATATGAATGTGACTAGTTGTGGTCCAGTTTGAACAGGCAGGGAGTTTACAAGTTGTAGGGAGTACAGCTGCCCCATGTTGAGGAGGACCAATCCAGGATTTTATCTCCCCTGGTTAGGGTTCAAAATTGCTGTTCTAGAGAGTTCGTATTGATGATGTCTAGAAATCTCTGGGCATACATGTTAGAGGATGTATACATCCCCCAGTTAATGGAGGGGTAGTTGAAGTCTCTAGGAGAACTGTGGCTGGCTTAATGCACAGGTACTCCATACTAGTTAGGTAGGTGTCATGGGACAATGGGATATAGAGGGGGTCTTAAAGTTAGCCATTATGTGATTGTGGATCTTATTGATGGTAAGATGGATGTGGAGGAGTTCTAGATTATCTTTTCTAACTTGTCTGGAGATTAAGTATTTTTTACAGCTATGGAGAGACAGCCTCCTTTAGGGCCCAAACATGTGGTAGGCATTGAAACACTCCACAGATGGGGTACTCTCAATGGTCTTAAACCAGATCTCCATAACAGTGCATATACCAATATTTTCCATGGAAACAGTTTTTTATTAAGTCTCCTTCCAATGAGCAGCAATACCTTTACATTATCCAGATTACATTTTGTTATGTTTGATGCTTTTGATGACTGATGTTGCCTAAAAAAGGCAGTATAGGGTAAACAAAGTTTTAACCAGTATACAAAAGCCTTGTGAGAATAGGTGCAAGCCATCCTTGGCAAAGCAATTAGGATTGTGAGAATCTTCTCCCAGGCTGATATACATTGGACCACCTTTGAATGACACCAGAAGCTAAGATATTTTCTGAAATCAATAATCTGTTATTTGTATTGCTACATCATTCCTGGTGATGGTAAAAGACTGCTCAAGGCTAGGTTCGTATTTGCCTTGGACACATGTTCCAAAAGCTCCAACATGTCTCTCATCATAAAATCTATGGAGGTATATCTCAAGTCATTTATACCCATGTGTACTATTTCTGTGTCAAATATGTACTTGTGGCACGAGGACTTGGGTGCCTGTGTTAATTGGCAAATCCTGGCACCTGGTAGACAACTGACAGAGACCCTCTCCTTGTACAGCCTGCTGATTGGTACATCAGAGTGCATCTCATAATGGAGTCACCTATGACTATGATGTTTGTGTGGAGGTTTGCCTTATTGTCTTTTGAACTGAAACACTGTATCTCTACTGTATTTCTCAAGGTGGGTGCTGCCTGTGTTGTATGTTTGTGAGGTTGCTGAGAGTATTTGTTTCTTAGGTTACATTTAGGAGGCCTTTGTGGGTTACTTTTAAAATCCACAGCATATGTAGGCCTACGTATTTGGTCTGATCTGTGTGTGCTAGGTTTATTGTGGTGTTGTGTGGTACTGGCAATCTGTTTTTTTTTTTATTTGTATCATCTTCATATGAGAGTTTTGTAACCGGCAATTCTCTCACAATGTGTCAGTTTGATTAAATGGGTGGCTGTCAGTAAACATGAGCCACTTGTTACATTGTATCAAGATTACCATTTTATTAATTTCAACCAATCATGTTTGTTATATGTTATATCTTGTATACCTTATCTTGATGACATTATGCTTTAAAATCTTTTTTTTTTTTTTTTTTTTTTTTTTTTTTTTATTAAAACACTGCAGTGTGTATGTGTGTTACTGAATACTTTGGTGCTTGTGCAGCCATTCTGTTAGCAATTGCCATACCATGATAAACAGGAATGGAAGCCATTACAGTATTTTGTGTAGCAACATTCATCAAATGATCCGAAGGTACTATGTAGTACCTCTTTAGTAAAATCTTCAGCAGCACATGGCCTTTGAATTTTCAGAGTATGTTTTCAATCAGACATATACTCCACTGTTACTCTGTTTGGAATAGCTGACCAGTAGTATGAAACAGATAGCTGAATGTCCATCCACCATTGAATGAATCCACCAAATAGCTAAAGTTCTCCAATGCAGTTTTATTAGCGCTTTTCGTCCAGCTGGATCATTGGACTTCTTCAGATAAAACACCATTCAATAGAACACATTTAAATACACCTCTAAAAAGGTCATCTGACCCATCTATTTTACTTTTAAAGAAACATAAAATTGGATTACACTGCTATTTATCAAAATACAAATTTAATATACTTTAAAAAGATTAATGTTACCAGGTACCCTCAATATTATATAAAATAACCTTTGTGTGTATATATATATATATATATATATATATATATATATATATATATATATATATATATATATGTTATATATGTATACAAAAAATTAAAGATGTAAAATTGTAAAACATGTCTTAAAATGATAAAATGTTGTCAATTCCTTAAATAATTCATGCAACTTTAGGCTAATTTAGATACATCTTGTAAAAACTGCTCTAAAAATATATATATTTTGTAAAACACGTGTGCATCAAGCATAAGAATTATTTATAAAAGTGTGCATTAATTTAAATTAATCTATCCAGGTTTTTTAAGTTTAATAAGCACATAATAGAACATTTCTCATTAAGACCAAGGTATGTATATGCATTCAGTGTTATTTGCCAGTTAAGTTCCAATTTCTCTAACAATAAGGGAAATGGGCCTCCCCTAGGACTACTATAAACTTGGTCCACCACTCTAAATTTAAACTTGTGGTCTGGAAATGTTAATATGTGTCTTGCTAAGGCGTTATCTTCCTTGTGTTTACCTATACTGTACAAATGTTCATATACCCTATCCCTTTGTCTGTGGTCCATCTTTCCAATATAAAATAAAGGACATGCTTGTCATTTAGACACATAAACTACTGCTTTAGAATTACAATTAGATTTATTTTTATTAATTATCATAAAACCATTAACGTAGGTACTAGCTCCTTGTTCCATTATATTACAGTAAGGGCAATTTCCACACTGCATCATGCCCGTGTTCCTCACTTGAGGCTTTTTGTCTTTTTCTAATAAATTTTAAAATTGAATCCCTTTCTCAAAACAAATCTGGGGGTGTCACCTAACGTAGATGCCAGGATCCTGTCTTCCTTAAGTAGATTCCAGTTTTTCATAATAATTTCCTTAATGTTTTTATAATCCAAGGAAAAAGTTAAAATACATGCCAAATTATAACTGGCCTTCTCCGACCATCCTACAGATTCTACTAAACTCTCATTGGTCATTTGAATGTTACTATTGCTCCCCATTCCGCTTTCCTGTCTTAATATAGGTTTATAGATTCCATTGCTCCTTTTAAATTTAACTTCCTCTATAAGTTTTTCTATTAACATTAGAGGATATGCCCTTTTTAGGAACATCTCTCTTAAATTCAGACACTTGACAAAGAAGTCCTGTTCTGTAGTAATCATTCGTGCAGCCCGTTCTAATTTGCCTTTTACTACTGAACGCTTCTGGTGGAACATGTGTGCACTAGTGTAGTGCAAGAAGGTGTTAGAGTATGTAGGTTTTCTGAAAATTCTGGCTTCAAGCTTGTTAAGATCCCTATTTTTGTTCAATTCCACATCTAAATAAGATATAGATTCACTGTGGAAGACAAAAGTGAATTGCAAGAAGTCAGATGTGTTGTTCAGCCATTGTGCTAGATCATCTGCTGTAGCTTCATTCCCTTTTATTACCATAAAAATATCGTCCAAATATCTTGTATAAATTTTAATGGTGCTACCTAATTCTACATTACCTGAAATATGTGTGTGCTCCCAAAATGACATTACTAAATTTGCATAACTGGAGCCACATGGGGAGCCCATTGCTACTCCCTTCATTTGGACGTAATATTTACCACCGAAGAATATATAATTGTGTGTTAAAATGATGTCTAGCATTTCTTCTACCAAGGAAACTTCCTCCCTAGGGGCACCTTTCTGTCGCATTTTTGCAGTAGCCCATTCTACACCCTTATCGTGAGGGATACTGGTATACACATCTCTGACATCTATAGTGAGAAAGTTGTATTCATTTTTATATTCTAAGTTGTTGAGTTTATCTAAAAAAGACCAAGAGTCTTTTGAAATAACCTCAGTAATAACATATTTTTTCATAATAGAATCCACATATTTTGCACAGGCATAAGTAGATGAAGCTCTCCCATCAACAATCGGAAGTGGGGGGGGTCACTTATATTTTTATGGAGCTTAGGTACTCCAAACATGCACGGGGTCCTTCGTGACAAAATTTGTAAATAATTGTAAGTATGCATGTCTATCCTACCTTCTATAAATAAATCATTCAAATAAATTCTAATATGCTGATTGGCAGTGTTTCATTCATTCAAAGAAGCTTCAACATATGCTTCAGAATTAATTTGATTTTTCTATCATAATGGTCTACATCCATAAATGCCAAGCTGCCTCCTTTATCCGGCTTCATCACTCGGACTTTTACTGAAGTTAACAAGTTGAATGTTTCTCTTTCTTCCTTATTCAAATTATGTACGTACCCTACATTTAAATTACTTAGATTCCTAAAATCTAATTCGCACATTTTTTCAAATGTTGACAGCAAATTGTTCAAGGGACGGTTGAAACAACTGGCAACTCTAAATTGGTTAACAGTAAAGGTTTGTGTACCTACTAACTGATGCAAGTTTAATTTTCTAACAAACATTTTAAAATCACAAATTGTCTGCACTATGTCCATTTTCCTAGTAGGAGCGAATGACAAGCCTTTGGAAAGTATGTTGACCAAGTCCACAGACACTTCAAAGGATGAATAGTTATAAATCTCACTAGTGCGCCTATGGAACTCCCTTCCCCCCTGCATTTGAACCATTACCAACCTACCATACTTTAAAAAATCCCTACACTCTCATCTAAAATCCTCTTGGGAATGCTCCTGTACACATCCCTCATAACCTACTCGCTACTCCCAACACTTCTCCTCTTTTCCTTTTTCTCAAAACCTAACCAGCAAATTCATGCTGGCTTCTAGCATATAACTCCTTATTTGTACCCTGCAATCTTACAATGTTTTTCTTTAATTTCTCATGTAAACTATGTGTGTAACATAACCTTTGTATAATCTGTATGTGGACTATAATCTTTGTATTATCTGTATGTGGAGCTTTTCTCCCCAGGACTCCATTGAAAATGGGTTATTTAGGCCCAATGGACTATCCTGGTTAAACAACTGCAAATAAATAAATAAATAATAAATAAATAAATAGAAAAATCCTTTTCCATGTTTTTAATAATAAGTGGTTCATCCTCAGGTAAAACACTAGCAATTACCTCCTGTTGTTGTTCCTCCATTTGTTGTGATAATTGCGTTGATTCCCCCTGGTAAAACTCTGCCTCGATAACTGGGCTGTCTTCTGCTGTTGGTTATTTGTTGATATGTTGTTATAATTCTCATTGCGGTCTCTTATACGGTCACTTCTTCTTAAATTCTCACCATCCTGGTTGCCCGATATATTGCTGGATGCCTTTGTGTTTCCTTGCAGGGAAGAGGGAGAAGCCATAGGCGTACTGCCGTCATAGTTGTTCAAACCAGTTGCTTGGTTACTGATTGGCTGTTTGTCGAGCCAGGTTTGGGAGGGTGGTGGGTGTGGATACGCCACCCTGGTACGATACTGGAGGTGGTCTCTTTCTAATTTTTTTACTTTTGTTTGTCTAATTTTTACCAGATGTTGTTCTGTACTTTGAAAGATACGATTATAGTCATATTTGTATCTTTCAAAGTCAGGATGATTTTTAATCTGATTATCCAAACCCGAGATTGTGCCCACAAGTTCCTCTGACATTAAAGAATAATGTTTTACCATCATTTGTAACAGTTGTAGTCCTTGCTGGTTGAAATGTTTCACCAATTCCATGTGAAATTCAGAGTCTGGAATCAGTCCGATAGAATATTGCCATGACCTTAAACCTTTGAGTACTATTTCGAGTTTGATACACTCCTGAAAGTACTCTACTTCCAGGTGAAGTTTCTTATATTTTACCATATTATGGTCAAGCTGTTGTAATAAAATCATAATCATAATTTCGCCCCCGGCAGAGCTGCCTGTTCCTTCCACATTGGTAGAGGTAAAATGACCTACTGTTTTTTTTGGGGGTTTTTTTGGTGTCTATCCACCATTGCTAAATCAGATTCCATCATACTAACAATAGGCTCTGATATGATGCACACATCACCTCCACTCAGTTCATTTTGGGTATCCCATTATGTCATTTGACCATTACATAAGGATGTTTAAATGTTGTATGCATGAGCAGTAATTCTGATAAACTCTTAAAAAGATGAATTATTGCATTTTTTTTAAATTAAAAACAGTTTATTTTGCATGTTCTTTTGTTTGTGGTGTTCACAGTTTAAAACCTTTTTGGATTACTGGTGTTTGCTCTATGGTTCTAACATTTTGTATTTCAGCTGAATATGATATGAAATATCAGAATACATTCATAACACTGAATGGCTGAAATCACATTACGTCAACCAAAAAGGTTAAAATTCACAATGCCGAAAACCTTGGAACATGTTCTATGCATGAGTCAAGCCCCCCCCCCCTCCACTCCCTTCTAATAATATATACCAGTTCTGAGATTGTACTAATGTGGGAAAAAGGGAAAACACCAGTCTGTTCTGTACAGCACTCTCATTGTCATTTTGAGTTTTGACAGTTTTTTGGCTAATCTAATGCTGTTTGGCATTATGAATGTAACCTATGGTGTATCACATGTACAAAATACAGAGCACCCCATTATAAGAGAGGGAATGTCCTATGGTACTCTATAGAAAATAAAAAAGAGACAAATGTATAGGAGTTATAGAAAAATATGTGCTAGCACAACCTAAAGTGGCAGAGACCATCTGCCCAGTTTTTGTAGGGAGGGGATACGTAATAGTATCAGAACATAATTCATGTCTGTCAAACTACTCCAATAAGCAGAAGTTGAAAACTGTACCTTTGAATTTTATCATTAGAGCAGACGATGGCTACAATTACATTGTGTTCAGCTTGGAACCTTTATTAAGCTGTAGGTTCCCAGAAGTGTATCTGGTGGAACTCAGTAAGGCATTCTGTCTATAAGGATTTAGAGAAATTCAATGAGACAAAAAACACTTTGAACAATTTACGACAGGAGCATTTAATAACATAGTAACTGTTCTGAAGATGTTACATTCATTCTTAAAGATCAAACTACCATGACATGAAGGAGAGAGAAAAAGCCAAATAAATCAGAGTATGCGTGTGATATCTTTTATGCATGTTGATAAAATGTACTTTTCCATCTTCTTTATTATGATGTATAATAGCTTTTCTTTCACTTTTTTTCTCTGCTGGCCACTGATTGCCTGGCTGTTTCCAGCCAGTTGGTGTGTTTGATTTCTCATTACTTAGGCAAGATTAAGTTAAGTTGGGCCATCATTAAGGCAGCCATTAGAGATAGTTCAAAAGTTTTTTTCTGATGACCCTACTTCCATGAATTTGGTTTGATAAGCAAGGGAAAGGGGCCATACAATGGGCTGATCATTCTGGTTACCCCTCAATCTGCAAGTGAGGGAAGCAAGCAGTGCCTCCCTTGTACACTTAAGTATGGGAAGTGTTTTTTTTATGGTCTCCAACAGAGAAATCTCACTTCCTAATCTGCTCACTGAGTCCTTGCAACCCTTACATCCTGACAGAAGATGTGATTGGGCCACTCACTTCCTGCCTGGTTCCTCCAGTACCAGGGCCTCTAACTGGACCCCAGTAATAGGGTCACAGTCAGGGCTTTACCTGTCTATGTCACGGAGCTGTACTGACATTATATAATAGTGATTAGCACTAATAACTGTTATTGCTTTCTTTCATCTTAGAGCTATTCTCCCTGGAACACCATTAAAAAACAAACTACTCAGGTGGACAGTCTTAGTTAAGAAATGCAAGAAGTAAATAAATAAATTAATAAATAAAAGCACTAAGAAGGCAAAACAGAAAACTGCAGGACAGGTGCAGAGTCAGGGAACAGATATTTTATGTAGAAGAAAATGGCAGACCAATGCAGGAAATAAATACACAGGGAATGTGCACATCTTTCTACAGGTTTCTTTCCCTGCAATTGGAAAAGGACTATCCAATCATAAATACACAGGGAATGTGCACATCTTTCTACAGGTTTCTTTCCCTGCAATTGGAAAAGGACTATCCAATCATAAATACACAGGGAATGTGCACATCTTTCTACAGGTTTCTTTCCCTGCAATTGGAAAAGGACTATCCAATCTCTTACTGCAGTTACTTGCTCTAAGTAAAATGTTTTCTCTCTAAAAATAAAATCACTTGTAGCACTCCTTACATCACTGTTCTGCTCTCACTCAACTTGCAGTCACAACTGCTTCTCTACTTTGCCCCCCCACACACATGCGCACACACAATCATACACACACACTCATACATACACAGTCATGCATTTGTAGACACTCTCATATGCAGATATTCACGCTAAAACACACACTCTCACACACAGACAGACACACACACACACACACACACACACACACACACACACACACACACACACACACACACACACACGCACACACACACACACACACACACAGACACACGTGCACACTGCACTATCAGGAAGTATTGCTGCATCACTGTGTTTGGCCAATGGCATGTGTTTGCTGTTTAGAACAGAGCTGCAGTTTGTGAGATTCGATCACGAACATCTTTGCCATGACTCCATTCTCCCAGTGACAGTGCTAGCCTGCATATGAAGATTTTAATGGCAGGTGAAAGATAACTAAGGCACTTGTCCTTGTAAGCAGAGAAGTGTCTATAACTTTTAGTCAGGAGCAGAGGGACAGAGGAGATACTAGAGGCAGGAAAGGTTATAAGTATAAAGCAGGAAGCACTAGAACACTTAAACCTCTTTTACTGGAACTGGAAAAACAAGCAGTCTCTCACATTCTCTATAATGGGGAACAGAAGACAATATTTAGATTAAGGTACTGGGGCAAGTATCCTTCTGGGGAAGAGTGACAGCACACAAAATGGGTTAGGTAAGTAAAGGGTGGTGGACTAAGGGTGCTGAATGAGTTAATGAACAGCCTAGGGAGTTCATGATGATTTATGTAAGTTAGAGATTACCTCATCAGGACATTGGTATCAAAAGCAGGTGGCATGCTTCCACTGGATATATATATTTATATATATATATATATATATATATATATATATATATATATATATATATATATAATGTGTGTGTGTGTGTGTGCGTGCATGTGTATTTATGTGGATTCATGTATCCCCACACAAGTCTGGGCAGGCCTGATGGGTTGAGCAGGATTTCCCCCATTAAATAAACATGCTAATATGTATATCTTTAAGCCTTTGTGGCCTACCAGTTACATATTAGGAACAACTGGCTAGAACAAAATTATTGAAAGTAACAGGCAAGCAATGGTCTGGAAAGTTTAGTTTTAGGTGCCTTTACCCAATAAAGGCACAAGCTTCTGGAGAGAGGAAATAATAGTACCTGAGAAAATAAAACAAAAGTTAATGAATGTCAAATGGAGCTAAAGAAGGAAAGTTAATAAAAGCATCCAGTGTTAGAAATGAAATGCATTCAGACATAACAATGGCTGAGCAATACTGTGAGTAACCAGCCACTAAGATATAAATACATTTGACACGTGGCACTAACTCCTGTGATTCATTTCAGTAGGGGATGGCCAATTCGAATATTGCAATATGGAAGAGAAGAATCAGTGAATTTTACTGAGTTAAGTATCTTGCAAATATTGCTGATACTTGTTTGAACTTACATTTATTTTCAGCATACCTTGAATGACCTTCACTTCATAAACTGTTAAAGTGAAACTTTACAATTCTGTTTCAAATGCTGATTTCAGAAACACTTCATTAAATCCTCTTATGCAAAGAAGTTAAAATGCTTGCCTCATTTCTTCGGTAACTGCATTCATAAGAGGAGTATATACTCATTTCATGGGATAATTCTGAAGAGGGCTGGCATCTTGAATGTGAATCGTTTTATTAATACAGGCTTGAAAGGTGGCATATTTCAGTAATCTAAAACAAGAGGTACAATTCAACCGTATTTGACAACCTAATGATTGCAATAGCAGTAGTTTTGCATACCAAGCCAATATAATATTTCATAATCCTAGTGGGAATTTCATTCTCATTGTAAAACCACTACCCAGATAAGAGGTTTATTTGCTTTTTATAAGGTATTTTAATAAGAGCATGATGAAACTCTAAAACAAAAGTAAGGAGAGAAGTAAAATTATACACAGAACTTGTAAACTCTGGTATATAACTAGTAAGTTTCAAAAGTCTGTTATTTTGCAGATATTGACATTAGGGAGAGTGGCCTAATGGTTAAGGTTTTTGCCTTACAAACACAAGGTGCAGGGCTTGAGTCTCACGAGGGATAATTGGCTAAGCTTAAAATGGCTCATAAGGGCAGTTAGCCTAGTACTATTCTATGAACCTTATTATTTATATACAAGTTTAAAAAGAACAAATTGACAACAGAATTTTAAGTACACAAATATGTATACCTATGTATAATGGTTAAATAAGAAAACACTGCAAATACATGGCCTATTGATATGCTCTATAAAATATGTAGAGTTCCACTATTTTTATGCAGCTGCGCTGTGACTTTCACAAAAGCCAGTAATGTAAAAACTACACTGATACTATTAGCAGTTCATTTAACTTTCTTTGCTGGTTTATGAGGTACATGATGAATATTTTCCCAAAGCCCACCCCTGAATTCATATGCACCAAGATATATTTTTAAACAAGAAACATCTTAATCGAACTATCACTCATGACATAGTCAGTCATACATTTATATAAATTAAAAAAAAAAATATTGACATATGAAGTCATTGTCCTTCAAACATTACATAGTTCATTCAGTTCCTGCCTTCCCTTAAACCTTATTTCTCCTCCAAAACATTATAATGTATGTATTGAGGTGCATGGCAAAGAGAGAGGTGGCAAACGCTAAGGATAAGGCGTATGAAGAGTTGTATAAAAGGTTGGACACTAAGGCGGGAGAAAAGGACCTGTACCGATTGGCTAGACAGAGGGACCGAGCTAGTAAAGATGATAAAGGATAATGAGGGAAACATACTCACAAGAGAGGAGAGTGTGTTGAGCAGATGGAAAGAGTACTTTGAGTAGCTGATGAGTGAAGAGAATGAGAGGGAGAGAAGGTCGGATGATGTGCGGATAGTGAATCATAAAGTGCAGTGGATTAGCAAGGAGGAAGTAAGGATAACTATGAAGAGGATGAAGAACAAAAAGGCTGTTGGTCCAGATGACATGCCTGTGGAAGCATGGAGGTGTTTAGGTGAAATGGCAGTGGAGTTTTTAACTAGATTGTTTAATGAAATCTTTGAAAGTGAGAGGATGCCTGAGAAATGGAGAAAAAGTGTTTTGGTACCGATTTTTAAGAATAAGGGTGATGTGCAGAGCTTTAGTAACTACAGAGGGATTAAATTGATCAGTCACAGCATGAAGTTATGGGAAAGAGTAGTGGAAGCTAGGTTAAGAAGGGAGGTGATGATTAGTGATCAGCAATATAGTTTCATGCCAGAAAAGAGCACTACAGATGCGATATTTGCTCTGAAAGTGTTGATGGAGAAGTACAGAGAAAGTCAGAAGGAGTTGCATTGTGTCTTTGTAGATTTAGAGAAAGCATATGACAGGTTGCCTAGAGAGGAGTTGTGCTATTGTATGAGGAAGTCGGGAGTGTCAGAGAAGTATGTAAGAGTGGTACAGGATATGTACGAGGGTAGTGTGACAGTGGTGAGGTCTGCTGTGGGACTGATGGATGCGTTTAAGGTGGAGGTGGGATTACATCAAGGATCAGCTCTGAGCTCTTTCTTATTTGCAATGGTGATGGACAGATTGACAGACGAGATCAGACAGAAGTCCCCGTGGACTATGATGTTTGCAGATAACATTGTGATCTGTAGTGAGAGTAGGGAACAGGTTGAGGAGACCCTGGAGAAGTGGAGATATGCTCTAGAGAGAAGAGGACTGAAGGTCAGCAGGACTAAGACAGGATATATGTGTGCAAATGAGAGGAAGGATAGAGGAATGATGAGGATTCAGGGAGTAGAGATGGCGAAGGTGGATGAGTTTAAATACTTGGGATCAACAGTTCAGAGGAATGGTGAGTGTGGAAGAGAGGTGAAGAAGAGAGTACAGGCAGGATGGAGTGGTTGGAGAAGAGTATCAGGAGTGATTTGTGACAGACGAGTACCCGTAAGAGTGAAAGTGAAGGTCGACAAGAGGGTAGTGAGACCAGCTATGTTATATGGGTTGGAGACAGTGGCATTGACAAAAAAAAAAGGCAGGAGTCAGAGCTTGACGTGGCAGAGTTGAAGATGTTAAGATTTGCACTGGATGTGACGAGGATGGACAGGATTAAGAATAAGTATATTAGAGGGTCAGCCCAGGTTGGAAGGTTTGGAGACATAGCCAGAGAGGCAAGATTACGTTGGTTTGGACATGTGCTGAGGAGGGATGCAGAGTATATTGGGAAAAAGATGCTAAGGATGAAGCTGCCAGGTAACAGAAAAAGAGGAAGGCCCAAGATAAGATTTATGGATGTGGTGATAGAGGACATGCAGGTGGTTAGTATGACAGAGCAAGATGCAGAGGACAGGAAGAAATGGAAACAGTTGATCTGCTGTGGCGACCCCTAACGGTAGCAGCCGAAGAAGAAGAAGAAGTGTTGTTCCAACAATTCCCATTTTTTCTATGTAATTTGCTCCCACCCTTTACTAAACATCCCACTACCAGTTCTTTTATCTCTAGTACAGTTGGTTTGAACTTTGATTTCCATTTTCTAGAAATTGCTTTTATGGCAGCCACCAGAATTAAATGCAGCAAAGCCTTACACTATATAGGCAGTTTTGATTCTGTATCACAGTTCAGAAAATCATTTTTTTAGTTACACCAATTTTCTCACCCAGTATTTCTGATAGAGTAGTCTTCAGGAAGTTTTAGTCTGCCAACTCATTACACATCCAAAAAATATGTTCGCAATTACCTCTTTCTTCCCCATCACACCTCCAACATTTGCAGTCTAAATGAGGAAAAATTCTTTGGAGTCTGCTTGGGTATAAAAATACCTATGCAAACAATCCAAGCGAAGACCCTAAATCTTCTAGAGTTTGTTGCATATTTGGGAGCCCTACATACAACCTCCCACTGTTTCTTTGTGAATTGCTTATCGAATCTTTGCTCTCCAGTCCTTTCTAATGTCCTCTGATTGATTCCTATATTTGTCATGCAATATTTTATATGGTTTACTAATTATCCCTTTTTTTACCATCATTACTATCAATCCTGGTCATTCACTTGGGATCCTCTATTCTTTCTGTTTGCCTGTACTCTGATATCAACTCTTGATAGGGGAAGACAATCTCTAGCCTGCAGTCCAAATGAATTATTTGCCTTTTCCCATTTTATTACATTTCCCTGTCTAATCATTTGCTCCCAGTACCTTGGTTTATTTGTCAGTTTTCTTTAGTAAATTCCAGCTCCCCCTTGCATATTCTCTGTACGTCTAATTGCAGTTATCCCTATCAATGGAATCTCCTTTCTCCATTCCTGTAATGGCTTAGTTCTTAGAATACCTTCTGCTACTTTATCCCACTTGACTCTTAATCTGTTTCCAGAAAAAAACCCTACAACTCTTTATTAATTGCTATTCACAACTTCTCTGGTTTACAAAAATATGCCTGCCCTAAGAATTTTTCTTGCTATCCATACGCATAAAACAGAGTTTCCAAGTTCTCTGTTTTTGTATTATCTTTTTAGTCCCTTCCACATATCTTTAGCTGCCATAATAGAATCCTTGTTAACCCAAATTCCTAAGTACGTCATTTTAATCATGTCCCACAAATATGGATATTGCTGAAGAAATTTGTGTGTGGGCACATAATCTACAGCTATTGCCTTTGTTTTACCTTCATCCTCTCCTGTTTGGCATATACTTCTCAGAAGTCCAGGCCAACATGGAGGTACTCTGGCTGACCAAGTTTGCAGATGACTGCAAGCTGGGAGCCATTAATAACTCCCCAAATGATGTAGACATCCTACAGAAAGGCCTCACTGAGAACAATGACTGGTGTTGAAACCATGGCCTTAAGCTTAATGCCAAAAATGCGTTGTCATCCCCTTTTAGGAACAACTCAGTTCTCACAAATTACCACATCGATGGGAGCCCACTGAACACTGAAGGCGTTATAAGATATCTGGGGACACAGGTTGACAGCAACCTCTCCTTCGACCACCACATTGCCATTGTGGTCAGAAAGTCCTTCTGTGGCACACCTCATTACCAAGGGTTTTGGATTCAGGAAGAAAGAGGTCAACATCTCTCTCTATTCTTCCCTCATTAGGCCAATCATCATGTATAATGCCCCATTTGGGATGTACCTCACTAGACACATGTAATAGCTGGAAAGGCCACAAAAGTACCTCACGAAGAGGATCCTAAGCCTTAAACACATGTCTTATGTGGACAGACTTAAAAAAACTCCAGCTATTCTTTGTCTCATATTATCTACTATGAGGTGATCTCCACTTGACTTACAAAGCCATGTGTGACCCAGCTCTGTTAGGAATGCTACATCTAAAGAAATCCCAATCCCTCTGCACCACACACTCTAGAGACCTCAACCTCATTACAATAATCAACAGAACATGCTGGAGAGACAGGTGCATAACCCAGGGACTGCCTATGCTCTGGAATAGACTTCCCATACATGTCAGGCAGAGCACCTCACTGGCCCTCTTCAAGAGAAATCTTGATGAGTGGATGGGAAATAGAAAGTTTACCCCAGGGATCACTCCAGTGGCTCTACTTGATAGAGGCACTTGGAACTAATGTCGTTCATAGGTTGGTACTAAGCTATCAGCCCTAGGGCCTATACACACCTAGCCATAACAATTCCCTGGATATTTCTTCCCACAATATTTACTTCCCTGGACCCCTGTCTAGCAGGTCGACTGATGTGATCCCCAGGGTGAATTTACTATCTCCCATCCAGTCGTCAAGGTTCCTTTTGAAGGGGGCCAAGGAGGCGCTCTGCTTGACATGTATGGGCAGTCTATTCCAGAGTATGGGGAGTCTCTGGGTCAGGAACCTATCCCTCCAGCAAGTTTTGTTTATTGTGATGACAAGGTTTAGATCCCTGGAGTGTGTGGCTCTGAGGGATTGGGATTTCTTTAAGTGGAGCATGTCCAACAGCTCAGGGTTTGACATGGCCTTGTATGTTAAGCAGAGATCACCTCCGAGTAGACAATATGCCACAGGGTATATGGTCAGCATAGGGCATCTGCTTTAGGCCTGTGATTCTTTTATTGAGGTATTTCCAGCTGTTGCAGATGTCTTGTGAGATACATACCAAATGGGGCGTTGTACTCTATAATGGGTCTAATGAGGGATGAATACAGTGGGACAATGACCTCCTTTTTTCTGGATGAAAAGCCCTTAGTGATGAGGTGTGCCACATAGAAAGAATTCCTGACTGTGGTGGTGATGTGGTTATCGAAGGTGAGACCACTGTCCATCTGTGTCCCCAAGTCTCTCATCACACTTTCAGTGTTTAGTGTACTGCCACCTATGTGGTAATTCATGGGTACATTTTTTTTCCCAAAGGGGATAACTATACATTTCTTGGCATTAAGCTTGAGCCCATGGCTCTGGCACCAAGCATCTGTTTCTGTAAGGCCCTTTTGTAGAATATCCACATTAATTGGGGATTCAATAAGGGCTCCCAGTTTGCAGTCATCTGCGAACTTTGTTAGCCAGAGTCCCTTAGTGTTGTCCTGTGCTTCTGAGAAGTAGATGCCAAACAAGAGCGGTCCAAGGACTGAACCCTGGGGCACTCCACTTGCCACTTGTTTGGAGCTGGATTTGGAGTTGGCTACTTTTACAGTCTGGCTTCTGTCAGTAAGCCAGTTGGCAACCCATCTAGTGACGTAGGGATTTATGCCCGGCTTAGTAAGTTTATCTATGATTCCAGAGTGAGGAATGGTGTCGAAGGCCTTGGTGAGGTCCAGATAGGCTGTATGGACCATCTTACCCTCTTCCACAGCTCTGGAGACTGATTCGAAGAAGTCAATCAGGTTCAGGAGACAAGATCGGCCCTTCATGAACCCAAACTGGGTGAGTTCCAGTGTTTGAAGGTTGCCAATGTATTTGCTTATAAGTTCCTTGATAATGCGTTCCATGTCCTTGCAGATCAGGCTCGTCAGACTGATGGGACAGTAGTTCCTGGGATCTAAGGAGGATCCCCCTTGTGGAGTGGGATACCTGTAGCTGTGCTCCACTCAGTGGACACAAAGCATGAGGTGAGGCTATGATTAAACATGATACTTAGGTGAGGTGCCAGTTCATTTTGTTGTTCATGTAGGATACAACCCGGGATGTCGTCTGGTCCCATGGATGCTGTATTCCTAGCTTTGGAGAGTACAGTTTTTACCTGTTTGGCCATGATTATTGGAATTTGGCAATCTTTTGGTATTGAGATCGGCCCTTTAGGGAGTGAGGGTGGGGTTAAGTTGGCACTGAATTGATCTGCCAGAATATTGGCAATGTCCTTGGGATCAGTATATGTAATGTCATTCTGTTGTAGCTCAGAACAGATCTGAGCATTGCCATTTAGATTCTTGACATAACTATAGAATGCCTTGTGGTTGTCTTTGGAATTTTTGGCAATTTTATTTTCGTAACTAGCTTTGGAGGATTTTATGAGGGATCTCAGCTTCTTACTGAGGCTGGTAAGGGAGTTTTTTGCCTCCTGGGATTTCCCTCTTTTCTGCAAAAGGTTCTTCCTTCTGTTGTATAGTTGGTTTATGGCAAGGGACCACCAGATTGGCTTCCTTTTTTTTGTAGGAGAGCATCTTAGCATATTGGTTCTATTTGGGATGGCACGAGTCATGCATGAGTGGATGTGCTCGTACAGTGCCTTAGTATAGGATTCAGCAGTCGAACTTTCAGCTCCCGTCTGCATGGGTGTCATGAAGTTTGTCACTTCTGACTTGAGTAGCATGACGTTGGCTTTGGAGAAGTGTTTTACGGAGGTTTCCTTACTGGGGTTGGGGGTGGGATGTGGATGTCAAGGGTGATCTGCCTATGGTCAGACTTGACCAATGAGGGGGTGACTACTTGTGTGGAGCATCTATCCCCCATGTTGGTAATGACCCGGTCTAGGATATTGGAGCCCCTGGTGGGACTATGGATTAGTTGATTCAGGGCGGTGGAATTTATGAATTCCAAGAACCGTTGGGAAAAGGTGTTGGTACCTGAGTAGTTTTCCCAATTAATGGCAGGGTAGTTGAAATCACCCAGTATTAGGGTGTTTGGTTGTATCTTAATATTTTTCAGTATGTTTAGAAAGGTGTAGTGAGAATCCTGGGGCATGATGGGGGATCAGTAGCAAGCTACAATTTGGATTGCAGTCTTACCTAGTGTTAGTTCCACCTGGAGAATTTCAGATGCATTGTGTTGGGCAACTAACCTGGAGGTGTGAATATCCTTGGTGAATATGGACACTCCTCCACCTTTAGTGTGTATGGTAAGAGTTGTAGCCTGGTACTGCAGGGGTGCTCTCCGGAGCCTTGAACCAGGTCTCAGTTACTGCACAGATATCAATGTTCTCCATTTTTAGGAGTGCCTCGAGAGAGTGCATTTTGAGGTTTAGACTTCTAGCATTGAGTAGCATTACCTTCAGATTTTGCATGCTTGTATCTGTTATGGTGGTGGTTTTGTCTTTTGAACCTTGCCTAAAAAAGGCATTATAGGGGTGGCAAGAGCTTTAGCCAGTAACCTGGATCCCATGGGAGACTGGTGCAGACCATCTCTGGTAAAGCATTGTGGTTTGTCGATCATGTTGTCCCAGGCAGACAGATACTGGATACACTTTGAATGACACCAGAAGTTTAGCAATTGTTGAAGGCAATCATTTTGTCCTTATACTGTGGTATCATTCTGGGCAAATGTAGGATGCTACTCAGGGCTAGGGTCATACCTGCCTGGGCCACATAATCCGAGAGCTCTCCCATGTGTCTTTTCATGTAGTCCAGGGAGGTACGTCTCATGTCATTCACTCCAACATGGACAATGACAAAGTCGTATTTATACTTGTTGTGGAGTGACTTGAGTGCATGAGTTATGTGGCGGATCCTGGCACCTGACAGGCAGCTGACTGTAATTTTCTCCTTGCTCAGGCTGGTGAGTGGGACATCAGTGTGCCTGACTATAGAGTCACCTATGACTAAAGTGTTGGGTGCGTTGTCTTGCCTTAGGGGCTGTTGTTGGGTGGCACACTGGTGTTGTAAGCTATATGTCACTTTGGTTGTGATTGGTGTTTGTTTGCATTTCAGCTTCAGAAGTCCTTGTTGATTGGGCAGGTTAATGTTAAGGGCCTCCACATATGTGAGTTTACTGCAGCATAATGTCAGGGCACTTTTATGGGTTAGGCTTGTAAAGGCTCCAGGGCCCTTAGCCTAGTACACACCTATGAACCTATTCATTTTGTATCCCAAAAAGACTAGAAACTGACTCAGAATGTCCCACAACAATGAAATGTCCTTTTCTGGTTTTAAGAGGTACAAAATAATGTCATCTACAAATAGAGCCAACTTTTCTTGATTACTATACTAGTTATATCCTTGAATTTCTGAGTCCCTTATTTTCTTTGCCAATGGTTCTAAATATAATGCAAATAACAAAGAAGAAGAGGACACCCCTGCCTGGTTCCTGTACCAAGATAGTTGATAGTAAAATTGCATATTCTTTGTGAGCAGCATGCAAATTCATTTAGGCTTATAAATAGAAGGTGTTTATATCCATTCAGTGCTGGTTAAGTATTTAACAGAGTACATTACTTACAGGAATCACTGCTGTTCTTCTTCCGAGATTAGCAACAAGTTGACCGTGGGAAGTCTCCAGTGTACTCACTTAATGTCTGATATGAGTACACCACTCTAAAAAAACCTGCCATGTACAGTATGCTGGAAGGTCAACCTAAAGCATAGGCGCCGGAAACTGTTAAAGACTGGGGGGGGGGGGGTGGGGCAGAGGGTGACAGGGGCACTTAGTGAACTAAAAAGGGTAATCTTTTTATAACTATTTGCTACCACAACATAGGTTCACTTAGAGGACATTTTAAGCTTAGCCAATTTCCTTTTGGTGCTTGAATTAACATTTTCTGATTGGTCTTCGCTATCCCCATGGTTGATAATTGTATATTAGCCCTAGTGAGAACAACTGTGATCATACCATAGATAATTTGAGGGGGCCATGTAAGGGATGCAGCATTTAGGAACTGCCTCTGTCCATTAGTGGCATGAGGGGAAATCCTGGAGTACATTTTCTATTACGTATCCTTAGATCCAAGTTGCATTTGAATATGGATGGATGAACTTTGCTTTATTTTTATGGATAGTCTGTTCTGGAACAGTGGTAGCCTCTGTGATATATATCCATATCTCCACAACATTCAGTTTAGATACCTGGACTGAGTATTTCTGATGCCATTTGACTTGCTGATTTTCAGTAGGTCCATCTGTATTATGTCGGAGGATGCTTTGTATGCCAGACATGTCACCTCTAAGCACTCTGTAGGATACTGAGTATAGTAATAAATCTTTGAAGTGGTCCATGCAAGACCTATTGTTTAGGACTTTTATCCTTTTAGTAAGGTATCTATGAAGGTATTCCAATTGTTGCATGGGGCTGGACAGATACATGCCAAAGTAGGCATTATACAAAATGATTGACATAATGAGTAAAGGGGGACAACAGCATCTCTAAATATAGTCACAATCATTTTGTTTATAAACTGTGCAATATAGAAAGGCTTTCCTATGACCACATGTTGGTCAAAGATTAGGTCACTGTACACACAAGTTCCCAAATGCCAATCAATTGGATCACTTCTCAGAGGGCATTGTCATGATTTTGACATCAGTTATTATTTGGGACAAACCTTCCTGCATGATGGTTAAGTCATTTGGGGATTCAATAACTTCTTCTAACTTGCAGTCATCTCAAACTTACCTGGCCAAAGCTCTTTGGTATGTCCTTTAACTTGTGAGATGTATATGCCAAACAGAACAAGTCTCCGAACCCTGGGGGACTCCATTGGTGACTGGTCTCTTCCCCTGTTTTGATCTCCTGCATCCTGTGAGCCAAGTTGGAAATGCAGCTGGTGATCGATGCAAGTGTTTGCTCCTACATTATTCATCTTTTGTACTACATCTGAGTAGGGGATTGTGTCAAAAGGCTTGGCCAGGTCAAGGTAATGTGGTGTGAACTGTTTTACCTTCATTCATTGTTTTTGTAACAAGAGTAAAGCTTAAAATTTGCCCATGATTTTGAGCCTTTCACACTTTCCTCTGGACTGTTTTCAAACACATTTTTAGGGCCATGGATACATGTATGCATTCCTTGATTCACCTTCCTGATTGTATTAAATTATATTCCTTGTATAATACAGCACCAGTTTTAGAATTTGTTTTAAATCTGTAGTTTTGAACAGTCTTCCAATAAGCAATGAAACAAAATGTATGAACCAATAATGACAAAACAAAACTACCCATTTTAGAAAATTTCAACCATAAAAGGCCACTCAAACTTCTCATAATCCACCAATATCAGGAAATATGCAAAATATCTGCAGAAGTGTCATCTAAACAATTCAACATTTAAGGGATCTCTAACTAATGAAGAGGTTACTGCTAGGAAACACCTCTATATTTCATTGTTTCATCTAAAAATAAATTTGCTGTTGCCCTTGAAGAATAAATTGCCTATGTTATATTAAAAAATAATAAGCTAATAATATTGCAACAGGGAATGGATGGCAAACTGATAACAGGTTCATAGTTACTAGGTATCTTCTCCAAAGGAGGACATTCACAAGACTGTAGCATCCACTCCCTTTAAAATACAACATAGTACAGTATCAGTGATCTATCTGCATAGTGTGGGAGTAGATCCCACAACCTTCTGCATCAGAAGTAAGCTACTACCCATTGTGCTAACAATGCAAATGATCTTGGAATACGCACCACTAAACTTCTCTTTCCCTGAAGCTCTCAGCTCCTTGTAAAAATTTTTATTTATTTAACATATTTTTACCAGGAAAGTCAGACTTGGAAGAAAGCCAATTTTCAGCAGAGGGCAGAGAGAAATGCACCAGATGCATGTCTTTGTAACATGGGAGGAAACCCACCCAAATACAGGAAGGACATACAGACTCCACACAGAAGGTAGCCCAGCCAAGAATCAAACTACATAACTTCTTGATGTGAGGCAACAACACTTCCACTGCACCATCCACGTGACACAACTAAATCTCTCAATTTCACAGCAGAAGAAATCTGGAAAAAGCCAAAATTTATTGGGGGGGGGGCAAAGTGCTAAAACCAGGGACACATTTTAAATTTTGCTTGTATAATCTTAGATAGCTGCTAAAATAGTGTTTTGTGTTTCCAAATAAAAAGATGGCAATACTGAAACTTAAAGGGCTTTCATTATGATTTGCCAGAAAGCCACAAATCTTAAGAGGAACAGACTAAAGGTATGAGCCAAACTCCCTGAATCACATGTGGTGGTGTGGGTAGAAAATGCAGGACCCTGTACCTAAGGTACAGGGTTTGAGCCCAATTACACACACACACACACACACACACACACACACACACACACACACACACACACACACACACACAACAGGGGTACCAAACTACCATCCTGCAGATGTCTTGATAGGGAAGGATTTTGATGAGGCAGTACCATGTGTTCATGCAGTTATACGCAGTCAGGCTTGGAGACAAGCATGTAGGTCTTGTAGCCTGGGGGAGTCCCAGACAGACTTCACACTTGCAGCCAGGACTGGTGAGGTGGTTACTTCAGGGAGGGAGCTACCCTGTAGCAGTGATACTGAAGGTGAGCCACAGCTGCTTGTGGGTATTGATGTTCCCTTGGACAGAGTGACTGCAAGAGCAGAGGTGAGTAGTAGTATCCAGGCTGACAATGAGGCACTGCTGTCAGAGGAGGCCAGACTTTCTGTGGAAGGAGAGCTAGGAAGGGCTACAAATAGTTGAGACAGGCTCAGCTCTCAGACCCTACATTACATGGCCTGAGTCAGGTAGCTAGTGAGGCACCTGATTCACAAGGGAAGGGGGGATCTGTATACTGTGAGAAAAGGTTACTGTATAGAGAGTGGACCCCCTGAGGGAGGGTTATAGGGTGAGAGAATACAGCAGTTGTTAGTGCCTGGAGCCTACCATCTGACACTTCTAGCCATAGCCCATGACATTCCCTTTGCAGGTCATATGGCATAAAATGTACAAAGAGACATATTATGCAGAACTTCTATTTACCTGGAATTTCCAGAGATGTAACAGGGTAATGCAGGAGCTGTGAGCAGTGCCAAAAGGTAGACAAGGCAGGAGACAAGATGAAAGCTTCTTTGATGCCTTTGCCTGTGATTGAGTAACCATTTCAGGGGGTAGTTATGGATATTGTGGGGCCTTTGAGTACCCCAAGTTCCACAGGGAAAAAGTATATCCTAGTGGTAGTAGATTATGCTACAAGATATCCTGAGGCAGTGGCTTTGTCCACCACTGAGCAGAAAAGGTGGCAAATGCTTTGTTAGAGACTTTCAGCAGGGTAGGTTTCCCAAAAGAAATACTGACTGACAGAGTTGCCAATTTCATGTCACACCTGCGGGCTTGTCTGTGTAAGTACTGTGGGGTGAAGCACCTAAAGGCCACCCCTAACATCCCCAGACTAATGGTCTTGTTGAGAGCATTTGCAGACCAGTTTAAGAGGGAGTGGGACAAATATTTGCCCCATCTGTTGTTTGCCTGTGGAGAGGTTCCCCAGGAATCCACAAGTCTTCACCCTTTGAGTTGTATGGGCATAGGGTGAGGGGGCCTCTAGACTTAATTCATGATGAATAGGAGGGTGAGTGTGAATCTCACAAGGAGTGTGTTGTGGCATATGTTCTAACCCTCAGGGCAAGGCTCAGAGAACTCATGAGCTTGGCCCAGGAGAACCTGGCAGAAGCCCCAACAGCAGAAAAATATCTGGTATGACAGGAATTCTTGAGCTAGAGAGTATGCTGTAGGGCAGTGGGTAATGCTGCAGGCAGCCTGGGAGGGACCATACAAGGTGGTAAGGAAGGTCAGTGATGTTATCTACATGGTGGAACTGCTAGGCATGAGGCAGGAGAACACATTGTACCATGTTAACATGATGAAACCTTACCATGATAGGGAGATTTTTGTACTGAGTAATTGCAGTGGATTGCAGGAGGAGTCTGAGTGAGATCTGGTGACTGATCTCCTCAGTGAGGCTCAGACTGACACCTCAGTGGAAGGGGTAGCAATGTCCCAGCAGCTATTTCCTACCCATGTTTGAGAAATCTAAACAGTGTTACAGGAGTCTGGGGGCATGCTCACAGGGAAACCAGGGTACACCCATCTGGTGCAGCACCAGGTGGATACAGGACCCCAAAGGCCTATTAAGCAAGCCCTTTATAGGGTGCCTGAAAGAAACAAACAGACTCTGAGGAAGGAGAATCAGGAAATGGAACTAGGGGTAATTCAGGAGTCCAGCAGTCCCTGGGTCTCCCCAGTGGTGCTAGTACCAAAGAAGGATGGGAGCAACAGGTTCTGTGTGGACTACAGCAAATTAAATAGTCACACAGCGTCAGATGCTTACTCCATGCCTGGGACAGATGAAGCCCTTGAGCAGCTGGGTGGGGCTAAGTATCTTACCACCACTGATCTTATCAAGGGTTACTGGCAGGTGCCCTTGACTCCCAGTGCTAGAGAGAGGTCAGCCTTTGTGATTCCTTTTGGCTTGTATGAGTTCACAAAAATGCCCTTTGGGATGAAAAATGCCCTAGTGGCTTTGCAGAGGCTGGTAGATCATATCCTAGCTGGAGCAGGAGATTTTGCCCTTGCTCACTAAGATGATATTACAGCCGTTCCTAGCAAGAGCACCTTCAGCATGTCAGGGAGGTGCTGGGCAGACTACAGAGGGCAGGGTTGACCATTAAGGGCAGCAAATGTCAGGTGGGTATGGCAGAGGTCTCCTACCTGGGACATAGAGTGGGGAGTGGTAAGATCAGACCAGAACCTACCAAAGTGGAAGCCATTTAGGTGTAGCCTGCACCTGTTACCAAAAAGCAGGTGAAGGCATTTTTAGGGACAGCAGGGTACTACAGAAAGTTTGTCCCTCCCCTCACAGACCTGACAAGGAAGAACAAGCCAGATAAGGCACTGTGAACCACAGCATGTGAGTAGGCATTTCAGAACCTTCAAGAACCTTTGGGAGGACCCCTTGTTTTAGCCAGTCCAGATTACAGCAAATAAGTTGTTGTGCAGGTGGATGCTTTGAACCATGATGTGAGGGCCTTACTTATTCAGATTTCTTCAGAGGGAGAACAGCACCCAGTGGTTTATCTCAGTTGTAGGGTCCAACCCAGGGAGGAATGCTATGCAGCTGTAGAAAAGGAATGTCGAGCCATAGTGTGGACATTACAGAAACTTCAGCCTTATCTGTATGGAAGGAAATTCATTGTAGTTACAGATCACAATCCCCTAACATTGTTGCATCAAGCCAGCCAGCAAAATGCCAAGTTACCTAAGGTGGATGCTTGGGTTGCAAACATATGATATGTCGTGCAGTACCACAGTGGGATTAGCAATGCCAACGCAAATGGGCTCTCAAGATAGAGAATGGGGTATGGAATACCCAGGTAGACTCAACCCTCTCAAGCAATATTACTCAAGGTCCACTTGAAAAACTAGCTTGAGTTCTCTGGCGGCTGGAATGTGATAAAATGTGAAGGCTGCCAGTCTAGCGTAAATAATTCTAGGTCATTGTAAATATTAATGATCCACAGGTTTGTTTTACAAATGTAATAAAATTGTTATCTGGTGAGCTTCAAAAATGTAACCAAAGTGCACCCTGCTGGAAGAAAGCAGAAATGTGTATAAACTCTATGCCTGTGTAATGTATGTTTTCATGGTATAAAACTGGGACATATAGAGTTAACTTGCAAGCGCTAAGAAAATACGCTGATAAAAAAATAATTTTACGACTCTAATCTCAAGCTAAGAGACAGGATGTCTGGGCTAGGAGCTTCTTTCAGTTGTCTTATGACAGAAATAACTACTAGGTTTCACAAGTAAAATATCTTGTTTTTCTGTGACTTCCTGGCAGCTGCAGATCACAAAAAATATTAAATTTTAAGTTCTGTGAGCCTAGGAAACTTAAGCATAAGTGACAAGAATGATGGCATCTGAAATGACTCAGCAGTAATGGGTATTATCAATTTAAGAACTATCTCAAGAGAAAGAAATTACACGTTGAATTTGTCTTTAGACCTGCTAACAACTCACTAATGCTTGCTCTGTAAGTAGGATTTAGATCTTAGTATTTCTCTTAGAGAGAAATAGCAAGATTAGTCTAGCTGTTTTCTATATTTATGTCAGACTTCCCTACAGTGTTGTTTTAAATGATTTGCTTTGATTTCTGAACTCTCTGTTATCACTGTGTTGAATTAATGAGTATTGTCTTGTGCTTTTATTATTTATTATTAAATATTTTTAAACCTTTTAACTGTGGCTGTTTTGTGTAGAGGTAATCTTACAGTACCTGCATGTATTTGGTAATATTGTACAAGCCACCCCAATAGCATTCCTGTTCATCACACTTACCAATTGGATAATAACAACATTGCACAGTAGAATTGGACACCTTTTGGTAAGAGACTTTATAGTAGCTGATAAGGGTGGTTGGTGGCAAGTGGTACAACCGTATAGTCTGGGCAGAAGGGGGCATAGCTGGAGAACCTGTGCCAGCCTTCCCTAGAAGTGTCTGTGTATTTGTATATAAATAAAATATCAATGTGTGTGTGTTTCAGCTACTTGGGCAGGGACACAAAGCACTGGTTGGACAGAGAGGGTGCTGGAGGTTTTGGCTTGACCACTCGGCTGAGACCTGCACCCTATAGCTGTGCCAACTCCAGTCTGACTGTGATCTCTGTGTGCTCTTAAGGGAAATTGTACTTTACTGTGTGTGTACTTGTTATCCTCCCAATGCGGACAGCCTTCACTGGTGCTAATGGTGAGGATTGAGCCTCCTTGATTACTGGGCCAGTACACAGGCATTACATGAGTCACTCCTTATTTGAAGTGATTCATTTTCTATATATTATTTTTTTTCTTGGAAACAATACCAGATGGTATGAAATACTGAAATATGACTCATACATGTATAATGTTATAGAATTTCTGAAAAATAGTCACAGACATCATGCCTGCTTCAAATCCCTCTTCTAGACTTTACTAACATGAGAGATGAGAGATATATATTTGCCTGTGATAGCCTTGGCACAGTGAAGTACTTAAAACATACAATAAGAGGAAACTTACTGTATAAGTAGAATGTTTGAGCACCAAGTACAGGTATTGTGCAGATTGGTTGATATAGCAAGCTAACGCTCAACCTTGATTATATATCTGTATTTCTTATTTTTCCTTTCTGTCTCTCTCTCTCTCTACACACACACACACACACACACACACACATATATATATGTGTGTGTGTGTGTGTGTGTGTGTGTGTGTGTGTGTGTGTGTGTGTGTTGGTCTAACCCATAAGGCACGGTGAAACTAATGTCCACAATAAGGTGTCATAACATCAGATTAACAAGTATATATTCATATCTATATCTATATCTACATCTACATGTTTATCCAGAAAAAGGAAAACCTGTTTTATTTGTAAAACACTTTGACTAAAATGTCTTGATTTAAAGCAGCTCAATGTTGGTACAAATTCATCATTTAATTTCACTAAAATTCTCAGAGTCATAACTAGGACTCTTATCTACATTTTGTAGTTGACATCTCCCTGACCTTTTTGTTATTGCCTGAAAGTTTCATAATGAAATATCAGATAGGGACTTTTCATGCAGATGTACCAAATGCTGAGATTCACGTGTGTTTTGTAGCAGTTTAACATTTTGCATTAGTCTCAGGTTTTCTTATGGTGTTGTGTTTACCTGTGTCTCAAAATCTCAAGTAGAGGAGAGGATTTTCCAAGATGGCTGCACACTGACCAACATCTTAAAAACTGAAAGACAAAGGCCATGAACTCTGTCACTTTTAGTAAATTCAGTTACTGGCTAGTAAGTACCCTGCCTGGATGCCAGCAAAGAAGAAACTAAGAAAGTCTGAAAGAAAATTAGCTAAAACAGGTGACCTGAAAATACTAACTGGGAAAAATGCTGCAGCTGTTCAGCAAAAAGCAGCTCAAGCTCCACCTTTGGTGCAAGAAAGGTTTCCAGTAATCTAGAGGATTAAATCAGTCATATATGCTGTGTTGATTAACATAAACAAAACAATGAAGGAGTGTATCACCTCAAATTAACAAAACACTGAAATAAATTTTGAAGAAACTTTAAGCAGATATTCAGGTGAGCTGATAAAGCTGCAAAAATTAGAGGATGAAATAAAGAAAGGACCAGGTGAGTATGAAACAGCTTAAAAAGAGATGTTTAAAAAATTGTAGAATTAGAGCTCAGAACATGTAAGGAAAATCTGAGATTTTCTCTGTACAAGAGAAAGTCGAAGGAGCATACTGTATTAATTTTATGAGGGCACAACTACGTAACTGGACTGGTATTGCACAGCAGGATATGTTAATTGAAAGGGCATGTTGTGTGTATGTTCCAAACCTGGCCATAAGAAAGCAACCAAGACCTGCAATTAGTAAAGATGCAATCCTTCCAGCAGAAAGAGTTGATCCTGTCAAAACTGTGGAATAAGTTCAATGCATTAAAGACATTAGACTGTCTTTGAAAATGATTATTCACTCTATACCAGGTAGAAGAGAAAAAATATATTCTAGCACTCAGGGAATTTCAAGAGACAGATCTGAGATTCAAGCTGCTGTATCCAGTTGTCTTCAGAATATATTTTCCTGGAGGATCAGTGTCAATTTTTGAAGGAGAATAGGCTAAGGAGGAAATACAAAAGTTTGCCAAACTAAAATTGAGCCATCAAGCAGAAGAGGACTCTGCTTCTCATTCTTCTGATAATAAAGCACATGGAAAAACATTGCCAGTGAAACCTTTTCCAATGTTCTGAAGGGAAATGCTTGCAGGACAGAGAAAAGAACAGGACTTGACTAGAAGAATCTGGAGTACTTTGGAAGTGAACCGAGTCTGGAGTTGGGAGATGGAGATAAACAAGAGGACCAGCAACATGGAAATCACTGAATAAATGTGAGATTACAAAGCATCAATCACATTTGTGAAATATGGCTGTACAAGAAAAAGTGGAAAGCATGGTATTTTGTTGACTTTGTTAAACATGTGGGGAACTGAAAAAGCATTTGCCTTACTTCATGTCATTAATGTTTGCAAGGACACTAAGGGGAAGGGAAGATGAAGGAAAATACTAACTGTAAGTAAACCAGTTTTTGTTCTCAGCAGTATTTCTATAAAACTTTTTATGATATAAATCACATTATCATTGGTAAAGCATTTTCTGTTACCGCTGTATCTGATAAAGATACTGAAGTAAATTGATGCCTTTTTTTCTTTCTTTCTTCTATTTAAGTATTAAGAAATGTAGGCATTGTAATGCAAAAAGAGAAAATAGGCTAAACAAAAGCATGTTTAAGTTAATTGGCTGTAATTGTGGGATGCTGAGGAGGGGGATAGGATGTAAAATTACACAGATCATAATATATGTAGAGCTGATATGTTTTCTCTTACTTTTGTATAGATGAATATCTGGATTAAGACCCTTGGCTTAATCTAATAAGTTTTAAGTGGAAACAAGTGAACAAGAAAATACTGAATGTAATGAAGTTTTCCATCAGCAATAAATGTTTTTGTATGTCTTTAAAAGCCTGCAGCCGAGGGCTACATTTGTTCTTATGTTTCCATGGAAACAAGCTGATTATAGGGCAATAAAAACCCAAAACACTGTTTTCAAGGCTAAAACTAATGTTTTCTGAAAGCATGGAATTTTTTTTTATGTGGGAGGAGAATAAAGACAAGATAGAAAAGAAACCAGTTACTGTAAGTAGGAGTAAAGCAGTAAAATGCATCTCAGTATGGATAATCTCAACTTTAAGTTAGACAAGGTCTGTGTTTGCAGTGCAGCTATTTGGGACAATGACTCCTGTTAGAATACTCAGACTTCATTAATTGAAGATATACATATTTTTGTGTGTTTGTATCAAGTAAACAGGTTATAGGTTTTTTTTTTGAGGGTTTTCTTTAAACAAAATGTTTTGCAAAACGTGACATATGTTTAAATAGAGAAACGAAAAAAAAATGTATAAATGATCAACATCCAAAACATTAGTGGGTGCATGCATCACAATCACTGGAAATAGACATTGTAAAAAGCACATGTATAGTAGGTGGGAAAATGGCTTATTATTATAACGGTGACACTTTCCATATTATCTTGGAATATGAACAGTCTCATGGGTGCAGACAAAATGGAAAGAGTATTTAATTATATTAAGAAATGCAGACTGCATATAGCAATACACCAGGAGACACATTTTGGAATGTATTGAGCATGTGCATATGATAAAGAAAGGATTTCAGGATCGATAGTCAGCAGAATATTATTGAAAAAGGAAATGAGGAGTACTTATATTAATTGTTAGAGGGGATCCAGTAGTGCTAGAAGAGGAAAATATAATAATGGTAGATCAGTAGGAGTGAGGGCCTACTGACAAACGATGATGATTACTCTGGCAAGTATTTATATTCCATTTAAAACTGGTATCTTGGAGTTTAAGAAAATGTTTGGGAGAAATAATCAGCTTTCAACAGGGAATATTGCTTTTAGTTGGAGATTGGAATTTGGTTTCCAACAGTGAAGATGTATCTGGGGGGCTACAAGGGAAAATATAACAAAATATGGTGGATTTCTAAAGACATTTATTAAAGTATTTGGTATGGAAGATGTGAATTCAGTAGTAGGATCACAGACTATACATACTATTCCCCAAGCTGCAAAAACTGGGCTAGACTGGGTGGTAATTATGTTTTACAGGTTCATGTGCATTTAATTGACAGCTTTTATATACATTCAATACCTATTTCACATCACATGCTAATAACTAAGATAAAAATGCAGGGTAATGAAGCAAAAATGAGACATTGGCACTTTCCTATTTACCTGTTAAAAGAGAGGAATTTCAGGAATGGGTAGTTGAAATTATTTGGGAGTTATTAGGGAAGATGGAAAGTACTCCAGAAGTTATAGCTTGTAAGTAGGATAAAAATTAACGTGGAGTTTAAAAATAGGGTATAAATAAATGAAAACGTGATATGGTTAAGAAGCAATAAGAATTATTTAGAGGGGCTGGCAAAGGTTAAAGTATTGTGGAATGAGGCAAATTTCACAAAACAAAAAGAGGTGCATCTGCAGATTGCTAAAGGAGTTTACAAAGACTGCTTTTAAGCAGGTGTTTTTTTTTTTTTGTTAACTCTAGAGCACTAAAACATTAAGCTACAGATAGAAGAAATGGTTTCTGTTAAACTTAGGGAGCATATAACAAGAAAAAATTGCAAAAGACCCTGTAGAGGTATTACAGATATTTCAGAAATTTTGTGAAAAAAATATATAAGACAGAGAAATGGAGAATTCAGTCAAAAGCACAAATGCAATTATTAAAGGAATACTTAAAAATACCAAGGTTAGAAGTAGATGAGGCTCAACAATTAACATTTAAGAGAGGAGGTGATGTGTAATAAATCTGCAGAAAAGTCTCCATGAATAGATGGTATTTTGGTGGAAGTTTGGAAGATAGGAGTGAAGAAACTGATAATAATCTTGAAGGTTTTGTTAAGAAGAAGATGGAGGGGAAGCAGCAACATCCTGAAAAAAAGTTGTCATTGTTGTAATACCTAAAGACACAGACCCATCAGATCTAGCTTCATGTAGGCCTATTTCAGTGTTAAACCATGATTATAAAGTATTCATATCTATAATGCCTAAAATAATGTCAGTAGTGTTACTGGAATTCAAATATGTGGATCAATGTGATTTTGAGAAGTATATGCAAACATCTGACAACATTAATAGAACAATGATGATCCAGAGAAAAGTAGAGTAAAAGAAAATACTGTTGTTAGTGGTTGTTCTTGATGCAGAGAAAGCAATCAATAGAGTATGCTGTGATTTTATAGGTAGGGCAATTGAAGCATTTGCATTCCCTGATACAGTAATATGGTTAATTAGGAGTATATATGAGCGGCTGGATGCAAAAAAATCAAAGTGCGGGGTTCCTGTCTGATAAGCTGTGTCTGAACAGAGGAATCAAGCCAGGGTCTCCACTTTCCCTTTTATTTGCATTGTATTTAGAACCATTGGCAAAGAAGAAGGGACTCAGAAATTCAAGGATATAATTGGTATGGTAATCAAGAAAAGTCAGCTGTATTTGCAGACAATATTATTTTGTACTTGATAAAATGAAAAAAAGGATATCAGTGTTGTAGAACATTCTGTGACAGTTTTTTGAGGATATAAAATTAATGAAGATAAAACAAAGCCTATAGCTGTAAACTCTGTACCCACAGGTGATTTGGTTCAGCAATTCCCATATTTATGGGGACATGATAAAATTAAGTATTTTGGACTATTGGTTAAAAGGATTATTTTATGGCAGCTAAGGATATGTGGGAAGAAGCTAAACAAAAGATCTAAAAACCGAGAAAATGGAACCTCTTACCTATGGATATGGATAGCAAGGTACAAATGGTAAAACATTTTTTTGTCTATTTAATTATAATACCAATCAGGCATATTTTCATCAGAGGAAAATTTATGGATAATAATAAAGAGGTGAAAGATTTTATCTGGGAGGGTAAGAGGACAAGTGTTAAGTGGTATAAGTTGATCCTTCCAAAAGAACAAGGTGATTTAGGATTACTTGATTTGAAGGGATATTTTAGAGCTAAACAGTTAAGGCTCTTATACATAACCCATGTTGAAAGCTACAATTCAAAGTTGAAAGGAATGATGATAAGGCTGGGGTGTGGTGGAGATTCAAGAAATAAGGGGAGAGTGGGAATTTGGATGCAGATCTTTAAGGAGAATAAAACAGTCATGCAGAATATTATATTTATAAAGTAGCAGCTAGTATTCTAATAGCTAAGCCAACATAAGAATTTTGAAAGAAGATTCTGCCAATAGGGCTGACTGCAATTAGGTTCATAGGTTCATAGGTTGATACTAGGCTATCGGCCCTAGGGCCTATGCAAGCCTAGCCATAACAGTTCCCTGGATATTTCTTCCCACAATATTTACTTCTCTGGGCCCCTGTGGGGTACAGAGAATAGGCAAGAGGGGTCTGGAATTTACTGGAGGTAGCTGGCAAAGGAACCAAAGTATTGGGAGCAAATAATTAAAGAGGGAAAAGTAATAGAATGGGAAGAGGCTAAAAAGGCATTTGGACTGCAGGCCAGAGACTGTCTTCCTATTAGGGATTCATATCAGAATATGGGAAAAGAGAAAGGTAGAGGGGAATCCTAAGTGAAAGACCTGCACTGATTGAGTTTTTAGTTGAATGTAGAAGAGAATCTGCTGCTGAATAGGGATAACTGGTATGACATTGCTAAATAACTATAGGAATTAATTAGAGGAAGTCAGAAAAGATTGGAATGAGAGGAATAGAAAGCAATTCACAAATAAATAATGGGAAGGTGTATGTATGGCTCCCAAATATGCAACAAAGTCTAGAAGATGTACAATGTTTGCTTGGAAGTGTTTGCATAGATACTCCAAAGCAAACTCCAAATAATTTATCCTCATGTAGATAGCAAATGTTGGAGATGTGATGGGGAAGAAAGAGGTAGATAGGGCATATGTTTTCAGAGTGTAATGAGTTGGCAGACTTTAAAAACACCATTCAGAGTACTCTGTCAGGAATATTGGGTGAACAAATGAATGTAACTAAGGACATTTTTTTTAGTTGGGGATACAGGATCTGAATCACTGATATAGTAAGGCTTTATGCTTAATTCTGGTGGCTGCCAAAAAATTACTAGAAATTGGAATCAAAGTCTAAACCAACCATACCTGAAGTCATGTGATATGTAGCAAAGATAAAAGAACAGGAAGTGGGATTTTTAGAAAAGGGTAGGTGCAAGCTTCATATAAAAAATAGAAATTGTCAGAATACATGCAGAAATATATTTTGGAGGAGGAATGAGATTTAAGAGAAGACAGGAAATGAACAATTTATGAAATATTGGACTGATTATATTGTATAGAAGAATATGTGTGATGTATAATGATTGTAAATCTGAACTTGTTAATATGGTTTGTTTATTTTTATATAAATATAATTTTAGCTATGTCACAAATGATAAATCAATAAAGGCTAGTTTTTAAACTCAAATAGAGTAATGGGCTGGGCCACATCTTTACTGATTTTGAAGTAGTTCAAAAGTAAAAGCTACTACACATTTCTCCAGGAAAAAAGTACTTTGTAACCTATCATGCTTAAAACTGATATGGTATTTAGGAGCTAATGTTTTAGGGTCATATCTAGAGTTGAACTGTCCTAAAATTCCTGATTGAAGAAAATAATTCTTAGGTGCAATCTGTAGTCAATCATACTTTTGTTATTGCCTGAGAGTTTCACAATGAAATCTCAAACTGTGAACTGAGATTCGGCTTTTTATACAAAAGTGCGAAATGCAAATGCCCATTGCTATCAAACTCTGACACTTTCCATTATACTTGGTTTTCATTGGGCTGTTGTACATGAATTTTGTCAGTATGCAGAATACAGAAAATGATTTACAATTTATTTGTTAAGCTTTTCTTATATCAGATTAAACAAAAATGTATATTTCTCTTTTTTCTAATTTCTCTAAATGTATAGTGTCCTTAATACCTTGACAGGGATGCTGATTCTTAAATTAGTGAATATTTAATGTTCATGAAATAAGTATTGCTTTGATCTTTAACATTTATAAAGAGTGCTCTTCTCAGAATGCTCAATGTACTCAAAATTGTGTCCTTCTGCAATTCATATGGAGCTATCTCTATTTGGAACATGTTTAAGTTAAGTTGAAAATTCATTTTTATTAGCTCCTTTACTTCTACTGCTACTAAACTATTGGGGTGCTATTATTCCAGATTGTTCTAGTTTCTGCTTGAATATCCTGATATTTTATGACTTTATATTTCTCAGTATGCAGGGCACTGTAATCAGCAGGTGAAGCAATTTCTATGAATAATACTATACTTTTTTGTCTGCAACAGTCTTAATTGGATGATCCAAGCAGTCATTACTACTGAAATTTTCAGTAATTCTTTGTGTTGTATGCTTTCAATGCTTCTCGACTATCCACATGTTGCAATGTTTGCACAATCCCCAGTGCAGCAGTTTTACCCCTTTATTGTGCCCTTCATTGTATAAATGTACAACCATCAGTATATCATAGTTAACAACAATATGTGGAACCATGTATGGTCTGTAATATAGAACCTGCAGTTGTCTTTATTAACCACTTTATAAAACTTTGTACATTAGCATGTTTGCAGCCCATTCTCATGACCTGCCATTATTAAGCATTCATCTGTCCTTAGCCATTCAGGTAGCAAAAAAAGAAAAAAGGTGAATCTATGAATTTGATGCTGTCATGGACACCAGTTTTATTAGTCACTGACACATAGACTAAGCTCTTTTGCCCTTACGATAAATAAGGCATCATCAGTGTAATCCATAGCTAAAACATTCCATTTAAATATTACTTACTAATTAAAATATGTAATAAGATTACTACCTAAACCAATAAGAATCATATATTTGGTTCCATTAACATTTTAAACTTTTAAAGAAACAGTAACAAGCATTCATACATCGGAAGAAACAAGGTATACATGAAACAAATTTACAACACGTTGCATTAAAATATAAAGATAAACAATGCTTTGAAAAGTATAAGATGCCAAATTAGGTTAGCTTTCAATTTTAAAATACTTGCAATAGAACAACACTCATTAATACCAGAAACTTTCATAGCATTAAGTCTAAGTTGCCAAATAGTCTCTCTTACTTCCAATAATGTTTTGATGTCACACATAAACTGAAGGAGAGAATTTTAGAACATATTAGGGACATTAAGAATAAAAAGACCACAAGGCATTGTATACACATAGCTTGAAGTGTGAGAACTTTAAAAAGTTATTTTTTTATTACAGATAAAATACCTGATAATGAGAAGCTTCCTTCAGTATTCCAGTTTCCATCCAGAACATCTGAAAAGAGGAATAGTTAAAGGGCAATTTGTAAGGCTTACAAGGATGGTATCAGATGACAATGAGTTATGGAAACAATGTGATATCCTAGATAACATGTTTTATTCAAGAGAGTACCCTAAAGTGATAGTGGAAATGATTAAGGATGATGATGTATCAAAAAGAAAGTAAGGGATTTATATGCCTCTTTTAGGAGCAGATACTAGTGAATTTAATTTTAACATTACTTGTATCACCCCTACAAAGAGCTATGTATATTCTTTTGTAACTAGGTTTTGTGCCGATTATAAACATATATTTGACACACTTAAGAATTGATGTATTTTAGCCTGCTTTGAGGGAGTCATTGATTTAACAGGTAGTAAACCTCACATAGTATTTAGAAGGGGTAAAACCTTCAAAAATTATTTAGGAGATAATAATGATAGAAGTGCCAGCAGCTTGCAGTTTTTGAAAAAAAAAACAAGTATGTATAAATATGGGTCTTGCAAGCAATGTAAGTACATTTCCAACAGAGAAAGTGTAGTGGTCAGTAAATGAACAATTAAACCTAATGGGTACTTCGACTGCAATCCCAACGGGGTGATATATGTGACTCTCTGTAGTCTATGTGATTGTTTTTATATTGGGAAGATGCAGAGAAAATTGAGAGAGCGAATACATGAGCATTGTTTAGATATGAAAAATAAGAATGGAAATAAAGCATTGGTTAAGCACATTAAAAAAGTATCCTTTGCACAGCTTTCATTTTTTTTTTGTTTTTGTTTTAGAAGGCATTCCTTTACACCCTAGTGCAGGTGTAGGTGGATTTCGTAGATTACAAAGAATTAGTATGGCAAATTGACTTAAAACGCCTGTGTTTTACCTGGCCTTAATGATCATCTGACCATTAGTGTGTTACAACTTTGTTTCAATGAAGTTTAAGTTATACCAATAGTTCTAGGTTTAATATTTGTCAAAAAGAATATTTAATTCTGAGATGTTGTATTTGTTTTTATGTATTTGTGATTGATTGTAATTTGATTTTTAGAATAACTGGAGAATGGCATAAGTTTGAGTTAATTATCCCAACAGTGAATTACAGAATAAAAGAAAAAGTAAAGTTTGCATAGAAGATTGTTAATAAAATACATTGTATGTGAATGATTTCTGGAGGAGTTTGAAATAAGTAGGAGAGGTCTTTGATAATGAGACAAAATGTTTTGTGGTATAGTTTGAACTTCTAGATATTTTAATTGTGATCATCAGAAAAGCATTATAGAAAACCTGAGCTTGTGTGTGAGTGTATCTGTGTATATATATATATATATATATATATATATATATATATATATATATATATATATATAGGGGTAGGGGGTATAGAATGAAGGATCACCTGCAAAAATGCTTTGATGATTGTGCCAACACCTATGGCTGACTACAAGCATTATTGCTTCTATAAGCATTTGGAAATACAACGCTGATATAAGTATACAAAGCTGATATCAGTTTTTTTTGCTCTAACTGTTTCAGTGATATTTAACAATCCTGTGCTCTTAGGTTGTAGTTGTTAACAGAATTCTTCAGTAGCTGTGTTTTTTGTGTTTTGTGAACACATCTCAGACTCCTGTTCCTTGATTTATTTTCTTGTGTTCTGCTTCAGTCTCCATTATCATTTATTTATGAAATATTGGTCAGTAGCTCTTTGTATTTCTCTCTGACTGCCCTGAGGGTTTAACTGAAGAAATGCCTTTCATCTTGATGGGAGAAAGGAGTTAAATCTAAATGTTTCTGCTCTATTTTGGCTTCACCTGTGGCTGTCTACAAGCATTACTGCTTCTATAAGCATTTGGAAATACAGTGCTGATATAAGTATAATTTTTTTTGCTGTAATTATTTCAGTGATATTTAATTGTCCTGTGCTCTTAAGTTGTAGTTGTTAACAGAATTATGCAATAGCTGTGTTTTGTGAACCTGTCTTAGGCTCAATTTCCAAGATTTCATTAATTGTTTTCTGTTACAGTCTCCATTATTTTTTAAGTGTGAAATATTGTTCATTAGCTCTTTGTGTTTCTGACTGCCCTGAGGGTTTAACTTAAGAAAAGCATTTCATTTTGATGGTATAAAATAATTAATTCTGTAAGTGTCTGCTCTATTGGGCCTTCACCTGTGGCTGGCTATAAGCATTACTGTTTCTATAAGTATTTGGAAATACAAAGATATATATATATATATATATATATATATATGTATATATACATACACACATATATATATATATATATATATATATATATATATATATATATACATATATATATGTATATGTGTATATATATATATATATATATATATATATATATATATATATATATATATACACACATATATATATATATATATATATATATATATATATATTTTTTTTTTTGGCTCTGTTTTAGTGATATTTAACAATCCTGTGCTCTTAGGTTGTAGTTAACAGAATTCTGCAATAGCTGTGTTTCTCTGTTTTGTGAACATATCTCACGCTCATGTTCCATGTTTCTTTACCTGTGTTCTGTTTCAGTCTCCATTGTTTTCTGCCACTCTGCTACCCAGTTGTTTGAATTATCTTGTGTTTCCTACCTTTGTTGGTGAAGGCCCTTCTGCACCAGTGTGAGAGGAGAGTGCTGTCTGGGTCCCATCTAATTGAGGGTGTCTGGACTACAGCTCAGAGAGAGCATTTTTATTAGCTAGTTTGAGTTAAAAAGGGTATTTTTCCTGTTTATTTAAGGCCCACATTTGCACTTGTTTGTGTACAGCGCTCCATCATGCATTGCCCTGTAGTGGTGGTTGCCATTGGTGTTTCCATACACAAACATTTTGTTTATTAAATTTTCCCTTAGCACTTTGCTTGTGATCCTCCAGAGGTTTCTCATGGCCCTGCTCTACTGTCAGGTGGAACAATAAGCCTAGCCTCAGAGGTATCAGCATACCTCTCAGCCACTAGCCACTCCTAAGAGTGACTTATTTTCCTGATCATATAAATTTACCTATCACTATGGATGGACAATTTCCCACAGTTTCTCCAGCCAGCTTGGTCAACATGGGTATCCTGAGGCAGTGTAGCAACTGTCTCATGTTTACCAACAACCCTCTACTCCTAGTGCACACGAAGCTATGTGTGAAAGATGCAACTATATTAAGCGTCATTCAGTACATATGACAATGAGCGGGTTGCTACCATGCATAACTCATCTCCTACTCCACCCAAACTCACATCACACATACCTATATATGTGAAGTTCCTCAACAGAAATATATCTAAACAACAGAGACCTCCCAAACCCAAACACAAGCATGCTACACATAATACTTCCACTGCAGAACACAGTACACATAATAGTTCATGCCTCATTGTCTCACCGATCAAACACTTAAGGCAAAACACAAAATCAAACATATTAGTCATAGGTGATTACATTGTGAGACACACTGATGTCCCTCTCATCAGGCTGGATAAAGAAAAAGTCATGGTCAGCTGTCTGTCAGGTGCCAGGATATGCCATATCACACATGCACTCAAGTCTCTGAACAGCGGGTACTGTTATGAGTTGGTCTTAGTCCATGTTGGTGTGAATGACTTGAGCTGTACCTCTCTGGACTATATGAAGAGAGACATGACTGAGCTCTCGGACTGTGTGTCTCAGGCAGGTATGTCCCTAGCCATAAGCAGCATTTTACCTTCACCTAGGATGATGCCTCAATACAAACAAAAAGTAATTGAGTTCAATAATTGGCTTAGCTTCTGGAGTCATTCTAAGGAGATCCGATATCTGTCAGACTGGGCTGACATGATCAACAGACCTTAGTAGTGGTTTACCAGAGATGGTCTTCCACTGTCACCCCTGGGATTTCTGCTACTGGCTAAGGCTCTTGCCACCCCCATAGTGCCTTTTTAGGCAGTGTCTCAAGAACAAAATTCCCAACATAAAAACTCTTTCTAAAAACAATCTTCAAGGTCATGTTGCTAAATGCCATGAATCTCAACAAGAAACTGAACTCACTGGAAGCTGTCCTTACCTTGGAAGACACAGAGATTTATGCAGTCATGGAGACCTGGTTGAAGGCTGTTGAGACCACACCAGCCATACTGGGTTGCTCCATCTTCCACACATTCAGATCTCAAACTGAAGGTGTGAAAACTAAAGGAGGCGGTCTATCAATATTCATTAAAGATTGCACTTCCAGATCAGTTAAACAGTATGACTCCCTGGAGACACTTCAGGTGCAATTAACTGTTGGTAGGACACCTGTTCAAGTCATTGCCTGCTATAGGACCCCCTCCATGAATCAGGATACCAACACTCTCTATTTGGATCTACTTGCATCTATCAAGATACATCAAAACACCATAGTTTGGGGTGACTTTAACTACACATCCATTGACTGGGTTAATTATTTGTGCTCAAACTCATTTGCCCAAAGGTTCCTCTACTTTGTTAACTCCAATGCCCTGGACCAGCTGGTAACACCCCCCACAAGGGGTGTCAACATCCTGGATATGGTGCTCACTAATATGGGGGAACACTGTAGCACCCCCACTCTGAGGTCTTCCTTGGTGAGATTTAACCATAAATCAGTCTCATTTGAAGTAACTATGAGACCTAACCCCACCCCAGCAGCAACTCAACTAAAAAACTTCTCCAAAGCAGATTATAACCTCTTATGGGATGTTATAAATAGCTTCACTGCACCTACTCCCTCAGATGAAACTAGCATCTATGCCAAGCTCTACACCAAAGCTTTATACAGACACCTGTATAACTGCATTGACTTGGCCATACCTGATAGGACCAAAACAAGCTCCTCAAGGAAGAGCAAAACTACCTGGTGGACAACTGTCATTAAGAGGCTTTACAATGAGAGGAAGAGATTGCTATCTAAGAGTAAGCGGGAGCAAGCCCTCCTAAACTGGAAACATTCCTTCCTCAGCTTAAACAAAGCAAATAAGTAATGTTGTGAAGCCCTCCAAAGCAAACTACAAGTTCAAATTAGCTTCTTCAACAAAGGACAGCCACAAGGCATTCTATAGATACATCCATAACCTAAAAGGAAAGGCCCAGATTTGTGCAGAACTGGTAGTTAACGATACCGTATATACTGAGCCTGTGGACATAGCTAACCTGTTGACTGACAGGTTCTGTGAAAACATCAATCTTCTATCCCTGCCATATGTACCCAATGACATCCCTACCACCTGTTCGTTACCTTGTATCTCTAAAGAGCAAGTCGTAAATGTCCTCTCTAAGGCCAAAAACACAGCATCTATGGGACCTGATAACATCCCAGGTTGCATCCTACATGGGCTCCAACTTGAATTAGCAACACCATTTGGTATTCTTTTCAGTCATAGTCTAAGCACCAGCTTCCTTCCAGCTAAATGGAAAACAGCCACCATTATTCCTTTGCACAAAACAAAACACTGACCCCAGGAACTATAGACCTATTAGCCTGACAAACTTTATCTGAAAGGCCATTGAGCGAATCATCATGTACCTCATCACCAAAGATACATGTAATCTCCAAACACTTGACCACACTCAGTTTGGATTTGTCAAAGGGAGATAATTCTTGTTAAATCTGGTGGACTTCGAGAGAGAGTCACCAAGGCGCTGGACTAGGTGAAATCTGTGCATACAGCCTATCCAAGGCATTTGACACTATCCCCCACTCAGGCATCATTGACAAACTCACCCTACTAGGCATAAACCCTTATATCATTAGATGGATCACTAACTGGCTCACTGATAGAACTCATATACTCAAAACAGGGGAATCCACCTCTAATAGCAGACCTGTAGCCAGTGGTGTTCCACAGAGATCAGTCCTGTGACTTCTACTGTTTCAAATCTATTTCTCTAAAATACAAGTAAAACTAAAGGTCTGTGGCTGACAAAGTTTGCTGATGACTGCAAACTGGGAGTGGTGATAGAGTCTCCAAATGATGTCAACATCTTACAAAACAGTCTTACATAAATAAATGATTGGAGCAAAAGTCATGGCCTTATACTCAATGCAAAAACATGTATTATCATTCCTTTTGGTAAAAGCAATGTTCCTTCAAACTACCACAGCAATAGCAACACCTTAAGTGTGCACTCAATGGTGAGAGACCTGGGCACACAGGATGACAGCAACCTTACCTTTGACCACTATGTCTCCACATTGGTAAGAAGGGTATTCTGTACTGCTTATCTCATAAGTAAGGGCATTACCTCCAGAAAAAAAGAAGTTATTACTTCCCTGCACTCTTCCCTCATCAGGCCAATAATTGAGTATGACTTCCTTTTAGGTATGTACCATTTTAAGTACCTGGAGCAACTGGAGAAAACACAGAGGTTCCTCACAAGGAAAATTCAAGGTCTTCACCATCTGTTCTTTGGTGATCATCTGAAATCACTGTCACTTTATTCTGTTTCATACAGACTACTCAGAGGTGATCTCTGCCTTGCATATAAGGCAATCTCTGACCCTGTGATATAGGAAATGCTTCATATCTGAAAGTCAAATGGTATACAGGTTACTTGCTCTAAAGACTTTAACCTGGTATGTGACATTAATAAAACCTGCTGGAGGGACAGATTTGTTTCCCAGAGGTTACCACACCTTTGGAACATACTTCCACTTAATGTCAAGCAGAGCACATCATTGGCCCTCCTCAAATGCAATCTGGACAATTGGATGGGTGACCATAAATTCACCCTGGTGGTTCCATCTGTGTCCCTCTTGGACAGGGGCAGTAGGTGCTGATCATGCAAATAAGGGTAAGAACTTGGCTAGGCTTGTAAGGGCCCTAGGCCCATTAGCCTAGTAACTTCCTATGATGAGATTGAGAATCTCTGTATTTCTAGTATGATCACACAGTTTATCTTTCAGTGCAGCAGGACTTCCAATTACAGGTCTTGAGGGGAACCATTTTTCTTTTGCAATTGAAGAAACTGTGGAAAATTTAAAAGAATGAAGCAAAAAGTGCTTGAAGTAAGGCAATAATGAAATGTGGGAGAAAGAGATGGACAATACAGACTAAGTTAATGTATATGAATGTGAATGTAGGTTGAAGTTAGTAAGGCTGAGTCACCAAAGAAATATTAATGCAGAGAAAGGAGTGAGTGATTAGCTAGATATAAATAAGCTTACATGGGAAAAGTGAGCTAGGGTAATAAAAAGGTGTAGTAGATGCACTTTTATTCGTGTGACCATGGTTATGATGTGACCTTTTTACACAAAGGTAAGTGGGGAAATTTGTGAGAAACAGAAGCTTATGAATAGGTGATGTATAGTAGAAGTATCAGTAGATGAGATGAATGTTTGAACTTTAAGAGTAATAGATGTAGTTTGGTTGATGAAAACAGAAAGGAGCAGTTATGCATATGTGTAGTGGATGAAATATGTTCAGATTTTGTTGTGATGTGGTGCAAACTAGTGAGTTAAAAGACAATAAGCAAAGTTTTATTTTTTTGTCACAGAAGAGGAGTTAGAATCAAGTTAGAATTTAATGTGGTATTCCTTTAAATCACAAGTGGCATGTTTCTGTTTAACACTTTTACATGAGTACCTGAGATGCTATTTACATTTTTCTCTCTTGAATCTTTTCCTTTCCTCCCCATTTTTTCACATATTTTAATAAAATGTTGTAAAATGGTATTATGTGTTATGCAGTACAAAGAAATTTCCTGACACCAGTCCAATAGCATGGGATATTTCTTCATTCACTGTTTTGTACTGATCATGTCATTGAAGAGAGGTGGGTGAGTGGTGACACAGGGGTTTCCCAGAAGGTATACTGTTCAGAAGGTCGTTGTTATTTACTGGAGAACTTACAAATGGAGAGGGGTATTTTTCTGAGTTAGACCGGCTTAAATTTACTGTGACATTTTTGGTTATATCAAAAAAAAAATCATCATTTTACTTGCAAACATTAGTCAGAGACTATCTTACTGCATAGAACTATGTAGGAAAGGAGATATAAAAGGGTGGATAAAGAGTGCCATATTGTTTAAGAGCCCTGGAGGAAAGGGTACATAAGCTTAATTACCACCCCCTTTGGATCCTATGTGGGTTACTGCAGAGGAAAATAAAAGAGGTTATACAGCTGTAGTAAGACAGTTTATCCTAATGTTCCCTTGTTTTGCTCACTTGTCCTTGTGGCTTTACATTCTGCTCTTTTGACCTAACTGCTATAAAGCAGATGAAAAAATGCCCTTCCTAATGGGCTAAAAAGCTATGGTTGCAGGTAAGTATAGGGTTAGAGAAAATGATGGCAGAGGATGATGCTGGAGGCTAGATGACTGACTCCATATTTTGGAGATTGACCCTGAAGAAGTTAAACAATAGTGTGAAAAGCACTTTCGTGTAATTATGTCTGGGTTAACCTTCTTAACCACACACAAGCACACACACATATATACATACACAGGCAGACAGACAGACACACACACACACACACACACACACACACACACACACACACACACACACACACACACACACACACACACACACACACAACATATCTAAATAATAGACTAAAGGTAATTGAATTTGTTTAAACGTTGTGGCCAATGTATCATGTAAATGAGGTTGAAGAATGCAAAACAAATGTTATCAAGAAGGTGATTTGACTATAATTTATCTATTTATGTGCAAATATTAAATGCTTCTCAGTCTTTGGGAACTTTTTCTGGGGTAATGGCTTTTTTTTTGCATTTTCTAACTGTAATAACAATAGCAAGGATAGGTGTGTAGTTTTGTAAACATATAAATAAAAGAATATATGCCAGAACAGATTTATAAGTGGAGACCATGTTCAAAAATATATCTTTTTACAACAGTAAACAAAACATAAAACTGACTAATTGATAAGTATCTTTTACATCTGGATTCAAGTTAAAAATTCACACAAAAAGCTTTGGATACCAGTTGGAGCTGCATCATAATTCAGTGCATGTTCACTTTGTACACTTTCTCTCATGTTCATCCTTGACAAGTAGATTTCACATAATCTTCTTCTGTGGACCAGTCACACACAGCTAAAGATTTTCTATGTTAAGAAAACATTCCCAGACCTCTGCTGAGCTTTCCTTCCTACAAATACAGATGAGTGCATGGCCACTGGATCTCATTCCAGTAAAAACTTACTAATTACAATACATACACTCCAAAGAATGCCATCAGGATAGTAGAATAAATGCAAAAATAATTGCAAAACTCAGTATGTACTGGGTATATACAGGACAAGTCTCCCTGAAGAAGTCTAGTCTGAGAAAAGCGAGTTGGAATTAACATTTCCTGGTACATATCTTGTTTTGCTTTTATTTTTAAACTGATGAACTTGCTTGTATTGTTTGTGTTATAATATTCTGAACTCCTATCTTCTCAAGAAATTTTCAGTACTTTGGAGAGTTATTTTAATCAGTAATTACAAAGCCAGGAGACATGATTGTTGTGAAAGGAGATAGTTCTAACTTGAAATGACCCTCAAAAATGTATTTTCCTTAACATCAATTAACAAAACTATTCTGCCAGCATAGAGTTAGTTTGCAGTTTACTGTTCATGAAAGCACTGATGAGCAAGGCTGCATGGAAGAGAAATCTAGGTAGATATCAACCTACAGTATGCAGCTAGTGACCTACAGTGTACAACTAGTGACCTACAGTATATAGCTAGTGACCTACGGTATACAACTAGTGACCTAGTATACAACTAGTGACCTACAGTATACAGCTAGTGACCTACATTATATGGCTAGTGACCTACAGTATATAGCTAGTGACCTACAGTATATGGTTAGTGAGTTACAGTATATGGCTAGTGAGCTACAGTGTATGGCTAGTGAGCTACAGTATAGAACTAGTGACCTACAGTATACAAAAATATATAAATACTAATTGAATAGACTTCAACCAAATGAAAAAGAAGTCCAACACCCAACGTGGTAGCCGAAAGTTTTATTTGTTATAACATAAAATGAGCGCTTTCATCTTGATAAACAAGACTTCATCAGATAAACACAATCCACATTACTTGGTCCTTATATATCTTGTACAGTTAAAACCAATCAAAGTTTTAAAAGCATACTGTCACTGAAAATTCTTCCATAAAAACACTACCATTTTTATATTTTATATTTTGTATCACAATCACATAAAATATATTACTGAAATCTTATTTAACATTAATTTAGTTAAAAACCATACTAAACAATTTTCATAATAAACTCAAAATGAAAAGAAAAAGAAAACAAAAATGAAAACTAAACCATCAATGACACTTTGCAAGAAAATATAAATCTTTGACAAAATGCCTTACTTGATGCCTATACATCCCCTGCTCTTGCTATTAACACAGGTTTGATGGTAATATATTCATTTAAACCTGGGGGAAAATTGGATCTCAGTCTTAACTGCCATTTAAGTTCTTTATTCAGTAACAAATTTTTAACATCTCCCCCCCTGGTGTTCATTCTAACCGTGTCAATTATGCCAAATTTAAAACCTTTAAAATCAATACATATCACAGGATGCTTGTAGAGTGCACTAGTCTCTTTTTTAGTTTTAATGTCGTATGAATGTTCATACATTCTGTCCTTCAAAGCCCTCTCAGTTTTCCCAACATAGAAAGCTGGACAGTTTGTACATGTAGCTAAATATACAATCATCTTTGTGTACAATTGCCCTTGCAATATTTCACTTTACTGTCCAAGCCATTTTGTAAAATAATGCTATCTTATTTGTAAATGTTTGAACATTGCCTGCAATTGTCACAATTGATTGTAGCCTTCCTTACACTACAATGAGATTTGTGCATTTATTCAAACACTCTCTTAAAATTCATTCCAGTTTTGTAGGTAAAAATAGGTTCTGTACCCACTGCTTCGAATAGTTCCTTATTGGTTTTGAGTAGACTCCAATTTCTTCTAATGATGTCTGTGAACATGCCTGAAAATCCATTAAACTCAGTTATGCATGCTTTTTAAATGTTTTACTGTTTTCCCTTTTCTTATCCACAAAATCACTTGGTAGACCTATCAAGGGTTTATATCTACCACCTCAGCCTCCTTTGACTTCGTCAATAACCCTATGTACCTCCTCTTCAGGGTAACCCCTTTCTATGAACATAATACTTAAATTATGCATTTCTTTATAAAATTCCTCCTTCTCTGAGGTCATCCTGGCTATATGGACAGCCTGACCTTTAACAAGGCTAAGATTTTGAGCCATAGGGTGATTGCTATTAAAATGTAGATAACTATTGCACCAGGTCTCTTTCCTATAAATTTTTGACTGAAAACCATACTAAGTTAACAAAATAGTAACGACTAAATAGTTGATGCTGGAATTGTTCCATTCATATGTGAATTTAAAGTATGCAGAACTATTGTTCAGAAACTCAGTGAAAGAAACCATTAGTTCTTTACTTTCATTCCAAAGGATAAAAATATCATCCAGAAATCTTACGTACAGTCTTATAAATTTATAAAAGGGACCATTGAATATGTAGCATTGCTCCCACTGCAGCATAACCAAATTGACATATATGGGAGCACATGCTGCCCCCCATAGCAACACCATTGGTTTGCCAATAATATTCACCCTGAAATCCAATAAAATTATAGTCTAAGACTAACTCCGTTAACTCAAGGATTAACTGAATCTGGTCATTGGGTAATGTGGAATGTTTGTAGTACATGCTATCGCTAAACATTTGATGCCCCTCCAATCTAGGTATACTGGTGAATAAATCTTTGACGTCAATGGTAAGGAAGCTCAAATTTTCTTTCCATTTGCCCCTTGTTAATTTACCTAAAAAATCCCATGAATCCTTAATAAGGTGATCCATCTTCAAAGGGATTTCCTTAGTCCAATAGTCCACATATACTGCTAAAGGGTGTGTTTTTGAATTTTTAGCTGAAACTATGGGTCTGAAAGGAGGGTTTTTCACATATTTGTGAACCTTAGGTATCCCGAAAATGTTCGGGATAATAGGATGGATTTGCTTCAAAAAGTTGTAAGTTTTTCCATCTATCCTGTTCTCAATCAAATACTCCTCCAGTAAGGAATCTGTCCTGCTATAAGCTATCATTATTTCATTTCTAGAGACTGATGTATACGTGTTAGTATCCAATAAAATATTGGTAATAGCGTTGTTATATTCCTCTGACCCATAGAGAACAATCCCACCTCCTTTATCAGGCTTCGTAATCCGCATGTCTGGGTTACTTCTCAGTTTTTCCAACAACATTCTTTCCCCATTGTTTAAGTTGTGCCCCTCACCTTTCTTTTTACTTTTATTATAAACCCTATAAACCTCTTCAGTTACATAGTTCTCAAATAACAACAAAACTGGATGCAAAGGGGGATTAAATATGCTCTTTCTACATGCCCCCTTAATAATACTGTTTTCATCCAAACTTCCATCTTTATGTATCATTCCTAAGTTCAATTTCCCAAGATACAGTTTCAAATTGATGAGTGTATTTGCTACATCTCCGTAATAAGTTGTTACAAATTTAAAACCTTTTGAAAAAAGGTTAAAATGTTCTTTTTCCAAATGTAGGTTGGTGTAATTAAAGATTTTGAAACCTTTGTACACAAATACCTTATTCTCTGTGTTAGGGACGATAATTATTTCCCTCTCCTCCCTACCTTTCTCCATCCCTGCTGGTGTATAGGATGTATGGGGAAATGACCTGAATCTGAGTTGCTTCTGGACTTGCTTGCTAACCTCTCCGATCTTCTCACCCCTAAAAAATGAGAATCATGTTCCAGAAATGAGTCCAGTTCATCCAACCCTTTATATAAAGTATGTCCTAAACAGTCATCCCTGACGTGTCAAACTACATTATCAGCAACATTAATGTTCCCTTTGAAGTTCTTAACAAGATTGTTTTCTTTACTGTAAGGCCATGGATATGCTGTCTGCTCTGCATACTGATGTTTGTCTCTTAAAAACTTCTTTTATTTCCTGAGAAAAATAATTGCAAGGGCAATTCTAACACAAAGATGATTGTATATTTAGCTACATGTACAAACTGTCCAGCTTTCTATGTTGGGAAAACTGAGAGGGCTTTGAAGGACAGAATGTACGAACATTCATACGACATTAAAACTAAAAAAGAGACTAGTACACTCTACAAGCATTCTGTGATATGTATTGATTTTAAAGGTTTTAAATTTGGCATCATTGACACGGTTAGAATGAACATCGGGGGGGAGATGTTCAAAATTTGTTATTGAATAAAGAACTTAAATTGCAGTTAAGACTGAGATCCAATTTTCCCCCAGGTTTAAATGAATATATTACCATCAAACCTGTGTTAATAGCAAGAGCAGGGGATGTATAGGCATCTAATAAGGCATTTTGTCAAAGGTTTATGGTTTCTTGCAAAGTGTCATTGATGGTTTTGCTTTCATTTTCGTTTTCTTTTTCTTTTTCTTTTCATTTTGAGTTTATTATGAAAATTGTTTAGTATGGTTTTTAACTAAATTAATGTTAAATAAGATTTCAGTAATATATTTTATGTGATTGTGATACAAAATATAAAATATAAAAATGGTAGTGTTTTTTATGGAAGAAGTTTCAGTGACAGTATGCCTTTAAAACTTTGATTGGTTTTAACTGTACAAGATATATAAGGATCAAGTAATGTGGATTGTGTTTATCTGATGAAGTCTTGTTTATCAAGATGAAAGCGCTCATTTTATGTTATAACAAATAAAACTTTCGGCTACCACTTTTGGTGTTGGACTTCTATTTCATTTGGTTGAGACCTACAGTATACAACTAGTGATCTACAGTATACAACTAGTGATCCAGAGTGAAAGAAGGAGAGTCACTCTAGGTAATTCAGTTCACAGCTTTTCCTTAATGATTGCTTATTGTAGAAATTGAAGAAAAACTGAAAACAGGATGCCATGTTAATCAATTCTGGTCTGCCCACTGAAACAAGATGCCATCAACAGACTTTATATGTTATGGCTTATTCAAGAAATAATACATATGCAGTCAGTCATACTCAAGTAGAAGTGAATTAATATAAACTTTATCATGGCATATTATGTGGCAATAACTAAAATATATGTGTGTGTGGTAAGGGGTATTTGGGCCATACAGTAGTGCAGTGGCTAGAGTTGTGGGTGGCACAGTGGCACTAGGGTGCCTTATCTGTGGCATCTGCATGTCCTCCTTCTGTTCATTTTGGATTTCTATGGGTGCTTTCCTCCCACATTCCAAATACATGCAGTAGGTGGATTGGACACTCTAAATTGGTCTTAGGTGTGAGTGTGTGCACCTGCATGAGGTATGGAAGAACCACCATGACAAGACTAGCCACATAGAAATGTTAAAGTTGGATGTAAATGATGGCCACTGTTGATGTGACAACCCAACCCATTAGGTACAAATGGAAAAATGGAGATTGTGGATGTATGGCAAAGTGACACTTTGTAATAACAGCTCACAACAAAAGCTTAAAGTGTTGTCGCATCTAATAGTGCAGTATAATTATCTTTGCTAGTGCGAAGCATAATTCTTCAGTGGACAGGAGATTAATTCAGAGCCATAATCATTAATGCACTTACTTTAATCCCGGTCCATGTGAGGCAGAGCACCTCGCTGGCTCTGTTCAAGAGAAATCTTGACCGGTGGATGGGAGATCGTAGGTTTACCCCGGGAATCATCTCTGTGTCACTGCTGGACAGAGGCACAACAAACTAATGGGCACAGTATTTTTTAACATAAGGGGTGGCGTAAGCCACAAAAACTCTGGGCTAGGCTTATAAATGCCTTAGGGCAGATAGCCTAGTATAAACCTATGAACCTATGAACCTGAGTAAATATATTGTGAGAGGGTAATAAAAAAAAAACAGCAGAGATATAGGCTTATATTTTTTATTAATATAAGCAGGGACCCAAATAGATCAAGACTTCATCCTGGACATATGCTCAATATCAATCATGTAAGGTAATTATTCATAAATTTGAAAGGGAAAATTTACTGCTAAAATATTTACAGATAGAAAAAGAAATATAACGCACTAGTATGATTAAAATGTAAATATTAAAAATGATCAAAACGTAGAGAAGCATACGGTGACAAATCAATGCATTCATAGTAGAGTTCTTCTGATTAATTATGTCTTACTAGTTTCACATGGTGGAAGACATTTAAATGGAATTGTTTTAAGGTCATGCTGAGTTACTTAGCAAATTTGAATATACTCAAGAGAATCCAGACATTAATGAAATACGGGGCAAGAATTAAATGTCAAAAGGAAGGTTCAGGAATAAATATCAGGTGCAGACAATTCACATTTGAGTCTGATAATAATAGCAGGGTTAAAGTACACCCGTGATAGAAGAAGTAAGCATACCAAATATCTGACTGTGAGAGGCAGAATAATGCAGCCTTGTGTAACATAGCAGAGGAGGTCAGTGGTATTTCCCTGAAGTCCACCAAAGCTTCAGTAAGTGACAGAGACTTACAGAAATAATTTATATCTATGTGATTTCTAAATGCTTACTTACACTAGTGGCATTATGATGTAGGATGTATTATTAAATAGTCAGGTCTGACAACATGAAAAAGAGAGTTTAAAAACAGTTTTTAGCTGGAGGAAATATTCATATGAGGTTGTAAGTAGATCATGTAGCTGGAACACAGATATATTTGCTCACATCTGTTCAGTGGAAATACAGCACCAGTTATAAAACAAAACAAGCTCTAATATGCATTATACTTTTAGACTGAGTTAAAACTGATATCTTCAAACCTTGTTTGTACTGTATTATTATTATTATTATTATTATTATTATTTCCCTAGAAGCAGGATATTCTACAGCCAGTGTGCAGTCAGAAGAATAGTGAAGTCACAGTGTCCACTGTAAATAAGCTACTTCAGTAGAAAGAAAACTGTCTACTATTTTCATTAGATTTACAATATCAAGAATACCGTACATTGCAAAGACAGATTTCAATGTATAAATTACACCTTACTTTTATTGTATTAACTTAGCAACACTTAGAAACTGAATATTAGGGAACACATGCCATACAGATGCCTTTCTAGTACTGGAAAATGCCCATACAAATCTTACACTATAGTCTTCCTATCACTGAAAATAACATTGGATATAACAAGCTATTATTTTAATGAGTTACACAGCATGCTGCAAAATTACCTGTTTAATGGCTTGCTCAAAAGTCACAAGTCCATTATTAGGTGATAAAACAGACTGAGAAGTTATATCATAGTTGAGATTGTCTACTGGTTATCCATGATGTGCTTTCATTATACAATGACACTCCCAAAGATAAAGATATTGATTTAGCTGGGTCATGTTTAGATTAAAGGAGATATGAGGATAAATGGGGACCAGGTATGCACCATGTTAGAGGTTGTTTTGGATAACAATGTCTTACATTTGAGAAAGACATTTATCAACAGGTGACAGGAGAAGCAGAGGGGACCTTAATGTCTACGTTGTGTGATGACTTAATTTTAGCAGTATTGAAATTAAAAGTGGCATTTTCTTCAGAATTTTTTGTTGCATTTTTGGATGATATTTTTATATTATGGAATTCCCATGTTGTGAATTGGTCATGTTTTTAAATTTCTGAATAGAGCACTGACTTTTTTTAAAATTAGAGTTGAAACGTTGAAACTTTGAGTTAAATTATGTGAATAAGGCAGCCTATAAGAATGATGAAGCAATGTTGTTAACTAAACTTTAAAGGAAACAAGTCAGTGGTAAGAAATATTTTGCCTACAGTAGAATTCACCCTATACATACAAAGAGGGTATTGTAAAATGTCAGTTTGTGAGGGCCTCTAGACTAACTATTGAATATCATGTTTTTCTAGAGCAAAGTCAAGAAGTCATTATATTTTTAAGAAAAGTGGTTACCATGACAAAGTGATTAAACACGAATTTTAACTGTGTTAGATGGTAGGGTGACCAGTATGTACCTGTAAATAAAGTTGAGATTAAGCCAGACAGAAAATAGGACAGAAAAGATTTTATTTCTTGTCACATAGATTCGTGATAGTTGGAGAGTAAAAAATATTCTCAGAAAAGATTGGAATGTTTTAAGGGGTTATATTTAATTTGATTGACAAACACAAATGTCAGCATCAGAAATACAAACCAAAATATATAGAAAATGAGAATGTCGACTTGGTAATCCTCATGCACTAAGAAACCACCACAGTGCATGTAAACCTTAAATAAAAAAAGCATTAAAACTTGTTCTAAGGCATGTATAGGAGAACTTCCAAAACTTATGGATAAAACATAGTAAATATTAAGAACATTCTGGAAAATGGATGAGTCCCATGTGCTAGAGTTGTTAACAAACATGTTGTAACTTATTCTTGCTTTGGATACAGCACCTATATCCACAATTTCTACAAAGGTAGAACTGTTAGACTTAGTGGAAGGTATAATTGTGAAACTAACAGTATTATATACCATGCAGAGTGCCAGTCCTGCAATGCCATTTACACTGACAGAACCAGCATGACATTAAAAGACAGGATAGGTGAACATTTGAGGGTTGTCAAGAATGGTGACAATAGGGGGCGTGGCCAAGGATGAACACAGGATAGCAGCAGATTTCTTCAACTCCACCAATTTCATTACACTGACAGAAATTAATTACTTAAAAAAATAATTTTTGAAGTAATTTTCTTTCTAAATATGTTTGTTTTATATAGTTCTTGAACTATATCTAAAAAAGAAAGGAAATTTTAACAATATTCCTGTCAGAAATCACTTTGGAAATTTTCCTGTCAGTTTATCAGTCTGAAATGAGTTCCAGTAAAACAAATTCTCAAGACTCCAGCATCAAGAAAGAACTTCAGTCTCTGATAACTATAATCCAGCAACTTACTGCTAAGATGGATAAAATGGATACTAAAATAGATACCTTCATAGAAAAAACTACAAAACAAATAGACTTGTTACATATAGACCTGCATCAACAGAAGATCCAGATGACAGGCATAGAAGAAGCTGTGAATGACATGGAAAATAGAATCCAAGAAGAGGGAATCAACATTGAGTTTCTGCTGAAACAAAATACACATTTACAAACAAAGCTGGATGACCTGGAAAATAGATCTAGGCGCAATAACATTAGGATTTTTGGACTGCCAGAAAATATTGAAGGTAACAATATTACTTCTTTTTTAACAACATGGCTCCCTAAAACTTTAGACTTACCAGAAGCATTCTCTTTTGGTATCGAAAGAGCACATAGATCTATAGCTAATACTAACTCTAACAAAAACTATCCTAGATCAGTTATAGTTAGATTTCTATCATCTTTTGATAAAGAGATGGTTCTTAAATCTGCTTGGGCTAAAGCTCCTGTTAAGATTAATGAGACAACTGTGCGTTTTGACAATGACTATTCTTCCTTGGTAACAGCTAAAAGAAAAGTTTTTCTGCCACTAATAAGGGAGCTTAAAAAAGCACAGTTTAAAACATACCTTCTGTTTCCTGCCAAGCTAAAAACCTTCCTTCCTGATGGTCCTAAAATTTTTGATGACTTAGACTCTGCTTTACTGTTTATCAAAAAAAATAAGATTTTGGATAAAATAGAGGAAATGGAATGGGCTAGTCCTTTATTAAAGAGACTGGCAACTGAAACTTTGTGGAAGACTTCAGAGAAGAAGAAGAGACTAAAAAACAAATGATTTGTTCTATGTTTTTTTTTTTTTTTCTCTCATCATTTTACTTCTTTATTAATCTTTTTAAATATAGTTCCTGCATTTCCAGAAAGCCACAAATATTCTGAAAAATATTTAATCAAAGTTATTCTCTGTGTGCAAAGAAATGTTTTGTTTCATAACCAGTCAAAATATCTGAGGAACTAATAACAAGCTATTATTCAATTTGTTTCTCTTTCTGAAAAGAGAAGTAAGGTCAGTAATTTGATACATTTTTTTTCTTTTTTTTTCTCCTTTTCTTCTTTTCTTTGTTTAAACAATGACATTCTATTTAGATTATGTAGTGGGTAAAGCGTGGGGGAGGGCAGGGAGAGAAGAGTAATGAAAATATGATTAATAGAATAATAACATATTTATTCCTTGTAAAATGTTTATATGTTCTTCAAATGCTATTCCTAATTATACTTTCTTGATTATACTGCTTATGCTTGTTTGTAAATAATATGTCATGCTTTAACTAATAATAATTAGAACTAAATAATAGTAAATAATATGTTTTATTTTTAACTCTATTAATATAAACAGTAATATTCCATTGTATATACTTCTTATAGCTTTCTCTTACATTTTTTTTATTTCTGCCTTACACTCTTTTATTTTCTACTCTCTTTTTCTTTTCTTTATTCTTTCTCTTTATTTTTTTTTTCATATTAATATATAGAAATGCTTTTGATCATATAGACACAGTAAATAATAAGATTTGCATAAAAAATGTGTTGGGACAAAAATATTGAGTTTTATTACTTATTAATAACTTTGGGCTTAATTTCACTTACATAGAGGCTGTAATAACCTGTAAAATACATCGCGAAGGTTTTGTCATGTTTAGATGCATTTACACTGCTAAATGAATGTTTGTCACTAGTTTTTAACAAGTTTCCTGCCAAAATGTTAAGGGAGACAATCTGGGATGTGGGCTACCTCATGAACAGTGTCCTCGAGTTGTTTTAAAAGCTTCAACTCTCAGAATTCTCACAGAGAAGCTGAAAGCAGTCAATCTGAACTTTGACCCAGATATCACACTGACACATTGCAGATTCAGGAAGAACACTCTACCCGGAAGTAGAACTGATGCAAATGCGACTATGTGAAGGAAAATGAACTCTTTAACATCTAAATGTGAGTTATTTTATATAATTACTTAAATATCTATGTTATAATTCATAAAATATGTCAGTTATAATGATTTTAAATGATGCAGTTTCTTGTAGTAAGTAAATGTCTTATTTTAGAAGGCATAGAAAATGAAACATTTATTCAAGTGTTTTTGAAAATCTACTTGGCTGCAGCATACTAATCTGTGTTAAAAACTTATGTTCCAAACATATACATTACTATAACTCATTTAATTCATCTGATTGACAAGCATAAATAACTTTATAACTCTATTCTGGAAGAAATTGTCATGTGATATATTTTAAAGCAGTAGTATAGACATACAAAATACAGATGGCTTTTTTTACAATAATGCAAGTGTTTCTGAGAATTTGCATAACTATGCAGTATGATTTATAACAATTTCTATAAATATAATATTTTATTCTATTGACAATAATGAGTATGAGTAAAATGCTCATATACAAGCAATTCAAGGTTTTTTTTGGAAGCTGTTGACTGCATTTACATGACAGAAAATAGATGCATCTTAATATATGTAATGTCTGAATCATATTAGCCAAAGTTTTTGATTTAAATGAATGTTAGAACTTATTTTTACATACTTTGAATAAATTAATATGTAAATATGCCTTCCTTTTTTTTTTCTCTCTCTCTCTCTCTCTCTTTCTTTCACTCTCTCCCCCTCTTTCACGTCTTTTATTTCTCTCTCTCCTCTTGGTTCCTAATATCAAGATTATTTGAATGCTATTTGAATACAAGTGTATTATATTACATAGATGTATATAGTAGTATGAATAGTTTTTTTAAAAAAAAAAAGTTTATTTTAGTTTATATGATGCTGTTTTACCAAATGTGTAGTCTTGTCTTGCTAGATAATTGAATTGAAAGCTGTTAATTTAAGTTAAATATAACCAGTATTAAATTGATAAGGTGGTAGCTGAGGTACTGCTGCTTAGGGTAGGGGGTTAACTTGAGTGGTAAATACTACTCTAAGTTGGAGTTTTTAACTCCAGGCTGGATGCAAGGTTTAATCCTTACATTATTTTCACTTGTTCATTGTTATATGTATATAGTTTTGACATCCACACTATATTTTGTACACTTATTGTCACTACAAACAAAATTGAATCCTATACAAAATCCCATAAGAGATTCAATAAATACAGCTATATTCAAAGGTACACCTAAAGGAGGAGATGTAACATTACTTATGTTGTTATTTGTTATTTTGATCATAAGATTCTTAAGTTTTAAAAATGCCAAATGACACCTTTAAAAGGAATTTCTTTAAACATTAATGGATTGAATAATCCATGTAAAAGGGCAAGCCTAATAAGATACATTAATTTACATAAGGCCAACTTAGTCTTCCTGCAAGAAACCCATCTCTTGAACAAATATATTGATAAACTAGCCACAAACAAATATACAGTATTGGTTAGTTCAGAGCACACTCAGAAAAAAAAGAGGAGTGGCTATTTTATGGAATAAAAGTATGCCCATTCCTAAAACCATTAAGTCTTATCAGGATGACAAAGGAATGTTTTGTATGGTTACAATACAAATTAATGGGAAGACTTACACTTTAATTAATGTATATTGGATACCTGGAATTGGTATTAATACAGTGAAACATCATCTTGATAAGATCATATCATTCTCTATAGGAGATATTATTTTAGCTGGTGACTTTAATTGTATACTACATGAAAGTGATACTACCACTATAGGAAAAGAAGAATTACATCTAATGCAAAACATTTAAATGATTTTGCTAATTCTTATCATTTGAATGATATTAATAATCAGATAGATTCAAAATCATTACCATACACCTTTTTTTCTAACAGATACAAAACTTATTCAAAAATAGATAGGGTCTTTATTTCTAACCAGATGGTAACAGATTTAATTAATTCCAAAATCATTTCATGTCCTATATCTGATCATAATTCAATTGTTTTTGAATTCATGATAAAAATACTCATAATGTTCAGATCAAAAGGATACCAGCATACTTAACTCAACTAAAAGACTATAAAGAATATATACTTTCAGAAGTAAAACATTTTTTAGACATAAATAATACTCCTGAAGTCTCCATTGTCTATGTTTGGGATGCCTTAAAATCATATCTATATGGACAAAGTATCAGATGGTATAATAATAAAAGGAAATCTTGGGATAAGGAATTGTTAGATATTCAAAGTAAATTAGACTCTTATAAACATAATAATAAAGAAAATATTATGGACAAGAAAGTTATTGAAGAAATAAACAAACTAAATGAGAAATACAAAGAAATTTTAACTCATAAAGTTAAAATAACTTTAGAGAATACAAGTTTTTGTCTTATTCAATAAGCCCCAAATACTTACATAGACTTAAAAATAAAACAAAAAGGTTGAATAAACAAAACCATATCAAAGAAATCTTTTCTCTAAGGAAAAGAAGAATGTTTCTAGTATACCAGAAATACTAGATGAATTTAGAAATCACTTTCACAAAATTAACCATAATAACATTAACATGGAACCTAAAGATAAAATAAAGGAGTTTATAACCACAAACATGAATAAAAAGCTTAATAAACAACAGATTAAACTATTGGACAAAAGTATTTCATATACAGAGGTTATTACACAAATAAATAAGCTTAAATCAAACAAAGCACCGGGTAATGATGGTATTATACCAGAGATATATAAAATCCTTTCTAAAAGTACATATTCATTAATACATAAGGTTTTTATTTTGGCCCAAACTGAGTTAATAACCCCCATCTTGGCAATATACATTTATTTCGCCAATTTTAAAACCTAATAAAGATCCAACTAGATGTACTTCATATCGGCCCATCTCATTACTTAATGTTGATTATAAAATGTTTATGAGTATTTTGCTGATAGATTGAAGACAATCATCCCCGGCATTATAGATATAGATCAGACAGGCTTCACTGTAAATAGAAATACTTTTGATAATATAAGAAGAACTTTAACATTAATTGATTTTGCAAATAGGAAAAAGAAAGATTTAACACTTATTAGTCTTGATATAAGTTCAGCATTTGATTCAGTAAGTTGGGACTATCTGTTTACCTTACTGAAGTGCACAAACTTCTCAGATGCATTTGTAAATCTAATTGAGCATTTATACAAAGGAGCATTGGCTTATATTAAGGTAGGAACATATGTTTCACAAAAAATACCAATTTTTAAAGGTACAAAACAAGGATGTCCACTTTCTCCACTATTATTCACTTTAGTAATGGAGCCTTGGGCTAATTTGATCAGAAACAGTACTGACATAGAGGGTTTTGAAATAGATGAAAATACAACATCCAAAATTCAACTTTTTGCAGATGATGTTCTAATTACATCAGCAGGATCTAATTCTTCTATGCAGTCTCTATTTGATAAAATGATGAATTTTAAAAGTATTTCTGGTTTAATATTCAATGAAGAAAAAACTAAAATACTACCTATATATACACGAAAAAATATTCTCATTAGTGATTTTACTAAATATGTACCCAATTCAGGTCAGATAACTTATTTAGGTATAATACTATCTAAAGATATTAAATCTATTATATATAATAATTATAATACCTGTTTTCTTAATATGCAAAACCTTTTTAATACCTGGAATAATATGTTTTTTACTATGGAGGAGAGACTTACAATTATTAAAATGATAATATTCCCCAAGATTTTATACTTAATACAATCAATAATACTTCCACCTACAAAAATAATTATCAAGAAACTGAATACACTAATGTTAAATTTCCTATGGGCACCTACTAGATCTAGGATTGCATTAAAGAAACATACTAATAGCTGGTCTCAAAGGGGTATTTCTTTTCCAGACTTTAATTTATATACTATCTCTTCTATTGTAAAAGTTATTACTTTATTAATAGATCAGTCATATGTTGCAAAATGGAAAGATTATTGGGAGCTAATTAGTATGCACTTCATGAAAATCTCCTTAACACATAAAAATATGATTGTAAATAACTCCATGTTATGGTTACTAAAGGAATTTTGTACTTCACCTATTACACCTAAACATATGGTTTGTTACCCATTAAATGTTATTATTAGCTATCGTAACTTTATATTCATGCACCCTAAGTATAGGGAATGGAATTTTATTATATTCCCTATAATGTATACTCAGGGTATGCTTTTGTCATCTACTTCTGAAGGAACTCATTTAGCTATAGATAATGATCTAAAGTACTGGTATCAGTTGATATCTGATAATAAAGTTAAAAATCTAGATTTCTTAAAACAAGAATTTTATCTAAGAGAAACTTGCTGGTTAGAGGTTCAGACCTTTAGACAACATCTCATTAATAAAATAGATCTAATGTCTATAACGGTTAAAGAATCTATTCCAACACTGATTGATTACTTGATATTAAATTTACAACATAAAGTTTCTGATAAAGGTAAACTTTCATACATACATAAAATTATCAGACAAGAAACTTTTTACAGTGTAGATTCATACTGGAATTATTTCACTTCTTTTAATGGGGACCCACCAAATCAACAAGATAAACAATATATATTGGAATCTGCCTATAGAACTACGTCTTCCATTGTCTGGAGACTTTATACATGGAAATTTTACATAGATCTTTTATACACCTTTGATGATGAATAAAATAAATAATAAAGATAATCTATGTAAGAGATGTAATGTAGAAATTAATGCTGACTGGGCTCATATGTTTTATGACTGTATAAAATTGAAAGAATACTGGAAGTCAATTAATGAATTTTTGCAGGCTCTTTTACAGATAATTTCATTATTTCTAAATCTCTTATATTATTCAACACACCTGTACCTCAAAGTGTTAAAAGGTTAAGCTTCCCTTGTTATGGTCTATTCTAGCAGTGGCTAGGAAAATAATAACCAGAAATTGGATTTCAGATACACCTCCTTCGTTCAATGAATTTAAAAATGTTATGAATATAGTGTGCCATATGGAAATAAACACAATTAGGTCAAGAACAACTAGAAAAACATCTTATTATATTGCATGGGATAATTTACAAAATTTGTTAAAAAAATCCTAATTTCAATAGCATGGTATTTTAGTTTAATTAATTGATCTGATTGTAGTGGATGTCTTTGTAAATACTTTAGTTATTTTGTTGAATGTTATAATCATATCTATTTTTAATTACTTGTATAAAATTGTTATGATATTTCTCTTGTATGTTAAAACAATAAACCTGTTTTGAAAAAAAAAAAGAAGGGTGACAATAAAAAGGCCTTGGGAAGGCATAATGAACCATGTAAAAACCTTTAAAAGATCCTATTATTCAGAGAAAGTTAGAGAAGATTTTAGAGGTGAGGATCTGGATGCATTGTTAAATAGGCATAAGCTGGTATAGCAGTTTGGTTTTAATTTATTCAGAACCCCAAGGTTCAATGACAGTTTCAATTTAACATGTTTTTAAAGCTTTAGCTATTGCAATATTAGCAACACTTGACTATTGAATGGTATCACATGATTGATGGACTGCTTTATTTAATGAAGTTATAATTGAGTTTTTAATTTTTCCAGTTAGACATATTTATTTTCATTTTCTTTGTGCTTTATTTGACACTCTTGGTGCAATTTGTTTTGTATAACTTCAGAATTGTTTGAGCTACCTTTCTGTTATACATTGTCGAGAAATAATCCAGTTCACTTTCAGTTCATCTTCCAAATGATCTTCATTCTGAGCCTATAAATACAGTGCAAATGTTTCAATTTATTGACAGTACATATTTGGTTTTATAAAAAAACTTAAATTTTTGCAACCATAGTAGTATTTTTCAAAACTGGTAACATTTTATGCAATGACTTCTTGAAAATGTTCTACAGTGACATATAACCATGCCATAGATATGCTTGTGAAACTTGTCATAGCCATAAGCATTTTCAAACACCTCCTTTCTGATCTGAACATATCTTTTCTACTATTCAGTAAATGTTCTGGGACAAAAGATTCCAGGACTTCCTTCTTGAAAAATCGCAGCACCTTATCATTCTAACCGGCCTCAACAGGCAATGTGATGGGCTTATCCTTATGAAATTTTTAATGAAGGTGCTATACTGATTATTGACTTAAGGAATTCAGAGTTGTTCTTTTGCTATATGTTCCATCAGGACTGTAAGTGGCCGCCTAAGGCACAAGCATGCAGAGACATAAGCAGTAGTTTCAAATGCTGTTGGAGTGAAGAATGGGAATTCATTTCTGAAAATGGGAGAAGATCATGATTTTAGAAATGAATGCTGATATTGTATTTACAGTTACTGATAAAGAGCTGAAGATATCTGTATGTTGCAAACTAAATGGATCAAGCTGCTTGTAGCAAGCAGCTTGCTACGTTTTCAGAGAAGGAAAGCTTTTTTCCCCCCTCATCTCAGAGTTGAGGGGCATGCCAATTCTGGGAACCACTCAAGGCACTAGATCTAGCAGCTGTTTTGCATTCCAGCACCATGTATTATCCTATACAAATAGATTCATAGGTACATATTAGGTTACTGACCTATGACGATCTTTAGAAGCCTAGCCCTGCATTGCAATGAAAGTTTTAGCCCTTGTAATTTAAGTATGCATAACACAAAGCAGGGCAGAACATTTATATCTTACCCGTAACCATAATGGTGAAGGGTGCTAAATCAGTTTCCCATTTGTTTGTTAATGTTAAGATTACGTTTGAATGGAGGAATGGAAATACTTTGCTTTATGTGGATTGGAAGACAACTCCAAAAAAGTGGTGTTTTTTGTGGTACATATCTATCCCTCCAACATGTTCTATTTATGTTGTAAAAGAGATTAAGAGTTCTTGAGTTGGTGTTTATACCAATACTAGACTTTTGGATGTACATTACATCTGGAGAGGATATGGTCTGTTTAAGGTTTGTTCAAAAGGTAGAGATTACCCCTTAGTAGCCTGTATGATACCAATAAGAAGCACAAGGTTGTAAGTTGATTAGTGTAATTCTTATGATTTAGGCCCTTGATTTTCTTGGTACGAAAACATTGCGGTTAGTTATATTGTGTTAACTGTTTGAACAGATACATACCAATGGGGATATTGTACTCAATGAGCAGCCTAATAGGTGCCGAACACACTGGAATGATCACATCCCTGGACCTAGATGCCATAGCCTTACTAATAAGCTGGGTAATGAAAAATTATTTTCTTAAAATATTGGATACATGGTGATCGAAGTACACTTTGTTGTCTTCATAAGTTCCCAGATCCCTTACTACAGAATCAATTTTCAGGGGTGTATTGTTGTTTTGCTGGTTACAGGGGTTGTCACGGTTGCTGAAGGAGACTATTATAGTTTTAGTCTGTGATTGTGACACCAGCTATTTGTTTGGGAAAGGCCCTCTTGGAGGATCTTGGTATCAAGAACCAACCTCCACAGCGAACCAAAAATAAAATAGGAAAACAAATCCAGGCCAACACAGGTTTATTAACAAACAAACAGACAAATGTTTACCTAGGTTTCGTCCACAAGGGACTTCTTCAGAATACTGAAGTCACAGTTAAAACCATATATATATGCAACCACAATCAATCCAATTAAACAATTAAACAAAAGTTAATCATCCTTAAAGATATACACACTGTGGCTAAAAACACATACTGTTAAAATGCCTACAATAAATACATAAAATGGTATTGTGCATATATGTGTATATATAAGAAGTAATAATGAATCCAAAATAATGTTATTACTACCGCCCTAAAATGTGCTTCAATTTAAGATAGGGCTTAATGGAACTAAATTCATTAATACCGGGATAATTATGTGCATTTAACCTAAGCTGCCACCTTAATTCACAAACATCCAAGTGAACATCTGTAATCCTACCTTGGAGGCCAATCTTAACCTGCTGTAAAACACAAAACATAAAAGAGTGACCAATATTGTCAATTAAGTGTCTAGCTAGGGCATTGGTAGTTTTAAGATGTTTCTAGTAGGTGCTTTAAGGACAGGGTAAGGGAACATCTTTTGAACCTCTTAAAACTACCGGTATTAATGAATTTAGTTCCATTAAGCCCTATCTTTAATTGAAGCACATTTTAGGGCGGTAGTAATAACATTATTTTGGATTCATTATTACTTCTTATATATACACATATATACACATATACATATATATTTTTTACTTACATTTTTGTACATTCACCATGTCATAGTTGTTGTATTCATTTATTTTTAGTAATATATCTTTATTGTTAATCTACTTACATATTTTTATTGTTAGTATAGTGGCACAGTACCTAACAGAATGTTTAAGGGTTTTACCATTTTATGTATTTATTGTAGGAATTTTAACAGTATGTGTTTTTAGCCACAGTGTGTATATCTTTAAGGATGATTAACTTTTGTTTAATTGGACTGATTGTGGTTGCATATATATATGGTTTTAACTGTGACTTCAGGATCTTGGTATCCTCTAGGTAATACATGACGGCACAACGTTTACAGCCATCTACAAACTTGGTCGGCTGTAAACTTTTAACATTAGCTTCAACCTCAGAGAAATAAATGCCAAATAGAAGTGGCCCAAGCACTCAACCCTGGGGCAGACCACTAATGGCAGAACTTTTGGAGGAAGTAAAGCCACCTACCCTAATTTCTTGGGTTCTATTTCTGATCCAGTGTGCTATCCAGTGAATTACACGGGGATTGACATTTAGCTGGAAGAATTTATCAACAATACCTAAGTGTGGGATAGAGATGATTGACTTTGTGAGGTCTAGATTTGTGGCGTGTACTGATTTTCATTTATTCATTGCTTAAGTAACCTTTTCAAAGAAGTTAAGCAGGCAGGCTCTGCTTTTGACAAAACCAAACTAGCTTGGGTCAAGAATTTATAGGTTACTTCTACTCTTCTTTATTATTTTCATAGTGATCCTCTCCATAATTTTACAGATGAAGCTGGTCAGACTTATGGGTCTATAACTACTTGGCTCTGTTTGTGCACTGACTTTGGTCACAGGATGACTGTTGCTGTCCTCCATTCATCTGGCATGAAGCCCGTTTAGAGGCTAATATTGAATAGCCCCTGAAGGGATATTGGCAAGTCCTGTTTTAGGCTGGTCAGTAGACCGCTTGGAATGTTATCTGGCCAACAGAATCAGTATTCTTGGTCATGGAAAGTGATTTGAGAATTTGTTCTTGCTGATGTGAGTATGTGATCTGAGAATGTGGGGGGGGGGGGTTTGAAGTTAGAGATAAATGTATCTGATATTAAACTGGCTATGTCCTCAGAGTCTGTGATAGCATTATCTATTAGCTCTCTTCAGCTTTGGGCATTGTTCTGATATCTCTAACACTGTCAAAGTAGGCTTTATTGTTGTCTTTTGCCTGGGTGACCTCGTATCTAGCTTTGGTTGATTTAATCAGGGACTAGTGCTCATAGTTAAGTTTAGCAAGAATGTCTTTGTCATCTTGACAATTAGATATTATTGCATGCAATAAGATTTTTTTTCTTTTATTGTAGATATGTTTATATTTGGGTTCTACCACATTGGTTTATTTTTGAATTTGGCATTGTATTTACTTCAAACAGGGACAGGTGCATCTATGCAGCTATACACATATGCAGAGAATTTGGAAGTAAAAGATTCTTTTTTTTATTTAGAGGGCCACCTTTTGGACACATACAGATAACAGTGCCATAAACAATAAACAGTGTTAATAGTCAGAAATTGATAATAAATACATCAATCTCAACCTGGCAAAGAGCATAGATATATTGAAACTTTGGTAGGACCTACACCATTAATAGTTCAAGTCCCATGTGTATAGAAAAATGCTAGAAAAAAAAAGTTCCTATGTTGGGGGGCTTTTCTGAAGGGTATAACAATGGAAATCTAATCTAGGGTCATTATTCAGCAACTTCCATCCTTGGAAAATGATTGCAGAGGTATTCAGTTGCACCTACAGTAGCCACTTAAATTCTAAGGACATAAGACCATAGGTCTGTATGTACTGTCTTAAAATCCAGAAAGTGAAATCATCTAATGGGGGAAATGGTTTTACTAACTCTATGGTTAGCCAAATTGTGTACTTTCTCTCAAAATGGCCTTACCTTCTCACCGTGATAAAGTAGATGACAGTTATCCACCCTTTCTCCCTTTCTTGTTTGCACATCCAGCAAATCCCATCTCCCATTTGCCATACACTTAATCTAAAGGGGAACCATGCCAGAAATGTATTTTGTTAAAATGTGTAAATTTCAGTGCTCAAGCTAAGGAGAGGTTACAGGAAATGTTCTTGCAAGGTGCCAGGTGTAGGGGTCTATCTGTACCTGTAGGAGAATAGACCATTTGAGTCTTTCTCCTTAAACTATCCTTTCCATTGGAATAATTCATGCTGTATAGCCTTGCCAGATGTTTGGATTGAATATTTTGTGGTGTGGCAGTAAAGGTTTCTATATATCCAGTGTGGATATCAGATTTGAAGGGGATGGTGAATCTAGTCAAGTTGCCACTCAGTCTTAGTAGATTGTCTTTTGCATAATCTCTGAATATTGGAGTAGTTTAAGATTCTTCCAGCCTCAGTCATATGGTGAATGTGATAGATTTATGGTTCAATTTTACTAGGGAGGAAGTTGCAGCTGGTGAGTAACAAAGCTGTCCCATATTTGTGAGGATCAAGCCCAGGATTTTGTCTCTCGTAGTTGGGGTGCAGTTTAACTCTATACCAGTGAAGGAGGAGATATGGGCCAAGTGGGGTATAGCGGAGGTCATGTTGTCAGCTATGATGTGATATTATTTTTTTTTTGTTGTTGTTTTAATGGTAAGCTGGACTTGTAGGAGGTCGAGGTCATTATCCTGTCTCCTGAGCCTGGAGGAAAGATTTTGATTTACCAATATAGAGACACTGCTACCTTTAGTACCTGCATCCAGTGTGGTGTGTCAGACCAACATGGTAGGTATTGAAATGCTACACTGATGTGTGCTGTCAGTGGTCTTTAACTGCATCTCTGTGAAAATGCATACACCACCACATTCCAGGGTAAGCAATGCCTGCAAGGAATGTTAATTTTTGATGAGGTTTCTAGAATTCAGCAGTAATACTTTTTTGCTATTTAGATTCTGTTTTGTTAAGTTGAAAACTTTTAAAGACTGACACTGACTAAAAATGCACTATATGGATAGAGAAGGTTCTAGAAATATACAAAAGCCATGGGGAGACAGGTGCAGGCCATCCTTGGCAAAGCAGTTAGGCTGTCTACCATCTCCTCCCAGGCTATTATATATTGGATCCCCTTGAATAAAATTAGAAGCTAAGCCAGTTGACAAAGACAATAAAAAAAAATACTAAAAATGAAGCCAACCCCCATGGCTGCCAACAAATTACCAGCAGAGTGCTTACAAATAGCAGCAAAAGCTATAGTATTCCCAGTCTCCATACTTATCAATAGATAAAAAAAGTCTTATCCCCAACATCTGGAAAATATCATACATTTTACTCGTAGATAAAGATAGAAATTATACCGACCTAACCAACAACCGTCCAATAGCCATCATTCCAACACTATCCAAGATATTTAAAAAAATGTATTCACACCCAGTTGCCCAAATACCTCACTAACCATAACCTACTCTACTTAACTCATCTTGGCTTTTGGCTTAATCACAGCACCACTACTGCCCTTTAAAACTCTACAAACACAGTCAATCAACTACAAAACAATGCTAACCTAGTTTCAGCAGTCTTTCTAGGCCTGTTAAAAGTATTCATTATTGTCTCATGGTAGAAATTCCTTGAGGAACTAGCCTCTCTAGGCCTCAATATTCAGTCATTGACCTAGGTCATCCAGGGTGTTGGCATCCATATGGGACCCGTCCTTCTTGTTAGTGAGGCCAGAGTACAGAATCCACAGTTTGAAGCCTCCTGGCATGGTGGTATTTCACGGTGGGATTGCTAGAAGCATCTGCTGCTCTGTTTTTTTTTTTTTTTACTCTCTTTCTTCTCACATGTAATTTTACAATTTTAATGGTTCTATTAATTGCTTAACTTGACTGAAATTAATATTTCCTGATTCTTGTTTTATTAATATTATTCTTGTAGCAATCTGCTCCTTGGCCAATCGCTTTTAAAGTACACATAATTCTGTTCCACACTAGTGAATCATGAAACTCAAGAAACTTGTACTCTTTGGCTTTGATGTTTAATCCAGTTTTATATATATATATATATATATATATATATATATATATATATATATATATATATATATATATGTGTGTGTGTGTGTGTATATACACATACACACACATGAGCTATTTCTAACAGACCTTGTGCTATCTAGAAAAACAAATGGCAAATACATGGCAATTTTCTATGGTTTTCAATTTTCTTGAGAATTCTATTTCATCGCAGCCATTGTCTTAACACTCCGTTTTGAAATCAAGTGTCTAAACTTTTATAAATGCATCTCCAGTAATGCATTGAATCAAGGCATTGAAGTCAGGGTCATGTCCAACTTCTGGATCGAGGATTGTAAGCTTTCAAACAAAGTGCCTGAACAGAGATACTCCCTGGCATTTGTAGCTGCACCATGTCTCAAACCAAACTATAGCTCACATTATGTAATCACTGGAGTCTTGTACTAAATCAGTAAAGCAACAGATATGAAATGATGCACAGTTAGCTTGTGGATTTTATTACTACAACAGATAAACACAATATAGAAATGCATACATGTAACTGCTTTACGTCCTGGTTATTTTAAATAGAAAAAGTGTTAAAGAAACTGCATCATATATCACACTGTATAAGTTGGAAATATTTTCCTATAAAAATTATCTGAAGTCTTTAAGAGACAATTTGCATGCGGTTATAGGAATTATAGCTTAAACCTAGCTACCCCTGCAGCCATTTTGTAAATGATCAGTTCCACATTTTGTGTTAGAGCATGTATGCATAAGATAAGTTGATTCCACTTTTGGTCACAGTAATATCTGACATATTATGTCTTTAATCCTTGCTGGTAAACACTGCACTGTGCAGAGCCTTTAATTATTTTTAAGCCTAGCTTGTTTACTGTGTCCTACCCCCCCCCCCTGTCACCTGTCACTGCACGTTGAACCAGATGCGTCTGAGCTATGAAACACAATTTTTTGCTACATAGGTTCATAGGTTCATAGGTTCATACTAGGCTATCTGCCCAAGGGCATTTATAAGCCTAGCCCATAGTTATTTGGCTTTCGCCACCCCTTTAGTTTGAATAAAACTATGCCTATTATTTTGCTGTGCCTCTGTCAAGCAGTGACACTGAAGTAATCCCTGGGGTATATCTGCGATCCCCCATCCATTGGTCAAGATTCCTCTTGAACAAGGCCAGCGAGGTGCTCTGCCTCACATGTACCGGGATTTTGTTCCACAGCATAGGGAGTCTCTGGGTGATGAATCTGTCCCTCCAGCACGTTCTATTAATAACCGTGTCAAGGTTTAAGTCTCCCACCCTTGTGGTTCTGAGGGATCTAGATTTTTGAGGTGAAGCATATTCATCAAATCAGGGTTTGACATGGCCTTATATGTCAGGCACAGGTCACCTCTGAGCAAGCGGTATGAGACTGAATAGAGCTGGAGTTCTTTCAGTCGGGCAGCATAAGACATATTTTGAGACCCTTTATCCTTTTGGTGAGGAACTTTTGGGGCCTTTCCAGCTGCTGCAGGTGTCGGGTCAGATACATTCCGAATGGGGCATTGTACTCAATCATAGGTCTAATGAGTGATGAGTACAGGGGACGATGACCTCCCTTGATCTAGATGTGAATCCCTTCATGATCAGGTGGGCAATGTAGAAGGTTTTCCTAACTACTTTAGCAACATGAGTGTCAAGCGAAGGCTACTGTCAACCTGGGTCCCCAGATCCCTGATGACTTCTTCTGTGCTCAGTGGATTGCCACCTATATGGTAGCTAGGGGTAACCTTGTTTTTCCCGAAGGGTATGACTATGCATTTCTTGGCATTTAACTTTAGGCCATGGCTCTGGCACCAGTTATCCATTTCTGTGAGGCCCTTCTGAAGGATATCTGTGTCAGATGTGTTTTCGACTATGGCCCAGTTTGCAGTCATCTGCAAACTTTGTCAGCCATAACCCTCCTGTGTTTGCTTGTACTTCAGAAAAGTAGATGCTGAACAAGAGTGGACCCAGGACTGAGCCCTGTGGGACACCACTTGTGACAGGCTTTGAGTCTGACATGGCTCCAGCACCTCTGACCCTGTGGGTTCTGTCACTTAGCCAGTTTGCAACCCATCTTGTGATGTATGGGTTTACATTCAAGCTGATGAGTTTTTCGATGATACCTGAGTGGGGTATTGTGTCAAGGCCTTTGCCAGGTCAAGGTAGGCTGTATGGACTGCCTTTCCTCATCAATGGCCTTGGTGACTGTCTCGAAAAAGTCAACCAAGTTTAAAAGGCATGATCTGCCTTTGACAAAGCCAAACTGGGTTGGATCCAAAGTCTGCAAGTTCCCTATGTCTTTATTTATGAGTTCCATTATGATCCTCTCCATGGCTTTGCAGATAAGGCTTGTCAAGCTAATGGGACGGTAATTTCCAGGGTCGGTGGAGGCACCGCCCTTGTGAAGTGGGACCACAGTCGCCGTGCGCCACTCCTTGGGTATGTATCCTGAGGTGAGGCTAAGATTAAACAGCTGTCCTAACTGCGGGTTTAATTCCTCATTGATTCATGGAGCACACAGCCGGGGACACCATCCGGTCCCATGGATGCTGTGTTTTTTGCTTTGGAGAGAGCAGTTCTCACCTGGGCGTTGGAGATGTTTGGGGGGGGCTACAATCCTCTGGTATAGATATCTCTCCTTTTGGGGGGGGGAGAAGTTTGCACTGAACCTGTCAGCCAGTATGTTGGCAATGTGTGTAGGTTCAGTAATCTTCACATCATTTTGAACTAATTCTGAGCATATCTGGGAGTTTCCTCCTAGGTTTCTAACATAGCTAAAGAAGGCCTTATGATTGTCTTTTGAGTCCTTGGTGATTTTTCTCTCAAAATTTGCCTTGAATGATTTTATGAGAGCTCTTAGTTTTTTACTTATAATGATCAAAGGTGTCTTACCTTTCAAGGATTTTGATCTATCTTGTAGTAGCTTCCTCCTTTTGTTGTAGAGCTTGTTTATGGCTGGGGTCCACCAGACTGGACGCTTGCCTTTGGTACAAAGAGTCTTAGTTTTGTTTGGGATTGCCTGATCCATGCAGTCCTGTAGGTGCTGGTAGAAGGCATTTGTAAGTGATTCAGTGGTTTGAGTAATGTTTACCACTGGCTCAGGGGCCTTAAAGGAGACCACACTAGTTTTTAGACGTGTGAAGTCGGCTTTTGAGAAGTTTTTCACTGTGGTCTTTTTTATTTCAGGTGGGGCGGGATGAGGACCTCCAGCGAGATTAGTTTATGATCTGATCTCACCAGTGAGGGTATACTTCCGGTGTTGAACATTGTGATCCCATGTTCGTGATGATGAGATCAAGTATGTTTTCTCCTCTTGTGGGGATGGTGACTAGTTGTTCCATGGCATTTGAGTTTATGAACTCCAGGAACTTTTGGGCTAGAGTGTTTGGGCTTGAGTAGTGTTCCCAGTCTATATTAGGGTAGTTGAAGTCACCTAGTATGATGGTGTTTGGAGATACATTTATCCCCTCCATTGTTTTCAGGAAGGCCATGTGAGGTTCCTGCGTTTGAGAGGGTGGCCTGTAACATGCTACAAATTGCAGAGCAGTCTTGCCTATGGTTAATTGCACCTGGATGGTCTCCGATGCATCGTGCGTTGCCACCAACTTTGAGGTGTGGGTGTCCTTTATGAATATGGACACCCCCCCCCCTTTCTTGGTGTTGTCCGGATTTTGGGGCTGGAACGCATGATATGAGGTGAAACCTGATAGTGCTGGGGTGCTCTCAGGAGCCTTGAACCAGGTTTCTGTCACAGCACAGACATCGATGTTCTCCATACTGAGAAGAGCCTCGAGTGCGTGCATCTTGAGATTGAGACTTCTGGCATTGAGCAGCATTACCCTTAGTTTTTTTACTTTTTTGTGTTCTAGGGTGGTAGGTTTAGAATTTGAGCCTTGCCAGAAAAAGGCACTATGGGGGTGGCAAGAGCCTTTGCCAATATCCGGAAGCCTAGGGGTGACAGGTGCAAGCCGTCCCTTGTGAAGCAGCGTGGCTTGTCCAGCATGTCATCCCAGGCAGACAGACATTGGATCCCCTTTGAATGACACCAGAATTTAAGCCAATTATTAAAGCTGATCATCTTATCACTGTATTGTGGCATCATTCTAGGTGAAGGAAGGATACTGCTCAAGGTCAGGGTCATACCTGCCTGGGCTACATAATCAGAGAGCTCCTCAATGTCTCTTTTCATGTAGTCCAAGGAGGTACGTCTCAGGTCATTGACACCAGCGTGGACAATGACTGAGTCGTACTTGTACCTGCTGTTGAGAGACCTGAGTGCTTGTGTTATGTGGCGGATTCTAGCGCCCGACAGGCAGCTTACTGTGATCTTCTCCTTACTCAGTCTGGTGAGCGGGACGTCAGTGTGTCTGACTATGGAGTCACCTATGACAAGTATGTTTGTTGTTGTATTTGGCCTTAAGGGCAGTGACTGCTTTGCACACTGATTTTGTTGTTTATGTGTTGTTTGTGTGGTGTATTGAGTTTGCAGTTGCTTGGGTGTCTGCTTTGGAGGCCTCTGCTGTTTAGGTAAATTTTACTCAGAGCCTCCGAGTATGCCTTAGTGTGTTTATGTGTTTGATTCAGTGGTGTGGTTGAGTTATGTGAGACTGGTATTGTGGTGTGTGTAGTTGCCTTCTCCTCCTGCCTGGTCTTGCCAGTCCTGAGTTGAAAGAGCTCAGCCTCCAGTCTGGCTAAATAGCTGCATCTCTCACAAGTGTTAGTGTTACGTGGGAGGAGGAGAGGGTTGTCCGTGTACATGAGGCAATTGTAACATTGTCTCAGAATTCCCAGATTCACCAACTGGGCAGGAGAGGACGCCAGCATCTGACCCTTCGACATGCTAGAAAGAATTATGAGTTGGTATGAGACAGAAAAGTAGTGGGCTTAGCAGGGACGTGGGCACTCCTGGTGAGTTTTGCTAGTGAGAGATTTGTATAATATAGGAGTGCTTGACCTGCAAAGAGAATGCTTATAAGACAAGGGATATGCTTATAAGACAAGTGCTGAGCTTTTTGAGAAGAAAAAGCTATTTGGAACAAGTGCTGCACTTTTTAGTGTAGGTGTAAACTGTTTAGGTTCCTAACAGAGCAGTTCTAAGGGAAAAATTGAAGAACAGACTTTCTGGAGCCAGAAAGAGTTTAACCTTGTTTAACCGGCGCTGCCCGATGCTGCTCTAGTGGCAACTCCGCGGTAAATCGTGCTAAAGCACGTTTAAGCGTGCTTGATAGCAGGGGCTGGAAAGAAGCAGGAATAGACCCAAAAGGGAAAATAAAACTACAGTTTCAAGTCAGTAACCACCTCTACGGGGGCAGGAAGCTGCTCAATGTTAGTCACTGCCACTGATCAACAGAGAGACCCTCCTTCAGCCCAAGCAAAATGGCCTCACAGAAACTTTCAAACAGTTCAGGAACAGCAAGCCTGTAACTGAACTTTTTAACTCTCAGAAAAGTGGGAAAAACAAGATTTTTTTGTTTTGTTTTTACAGAGATAGCAGAGGTTCACAAGTAATATCAAGTTATAACAGTGCAGTAAATGACCCCACACAAGAGTGCTAGGTCAAGGACAGAAAATATGCAATGTTGACAGTTGCTGTCTCTGTTGAAGTCTGGATTTCTTAAAAAGTTGTTGAACTATTATAAAGTATTTGACTTTTTATATGTAATATACTATCCACCCGGCAGTGGGAACGTTTGTTCTAGATGACTCTGACCAGAACTATGGATCTGGACGCCATACCATTGCCTATAGATTTTGAGTATTTGCTAAAACTGTAAAATATAACCGTTACTAATTACTAAGAAAATATGCTTTCCATTACTGTTGTGAAGAAGTTCTGGGAAAGGGTCTGTCTGCCATTGTTAAATTCATAAGATAGGTGATACTTTTTTTAAACAAGACTATGAACGTTGTAAGAAAAAAAAGAAAATCTGTAAAAGAAGATGAAACACAGTGCTGTAGGTGTATTTGCAAAACAACTGCACCAGGTAGATTCAAGAAAGGCATTAAATGGATGGAGGAATAACATTTTTTTCTAGAAATTCCCATCAGACTATTTCTTAAAAAAAAACAACTGATCACAATATAACAAGGGCAGTGAAGAGTCACTTGTATGTTTCAGAAATTGTTGAGCCAATGTGTTCTATATCTATTTGCCTACATTAGTATTTATATCCATGTTTACACACACTCACACATACGTACACACACACATATACTCTCACACCTCTGTTTTTTACTATCTGCACTCATTAGCATTTACAGACTATATAAATATTTAAAAAAGAACACACACACACACACACATATATATATATATATATATATATATATATGTATATATATATATATATATATATATATATACATACATACATACACACACACACACACACACACACACACACACACACACACACAGAAAGATAGATATATAGAGTGAGAGAAGGCTGACAACTGAATTTTAAACCAGATACAGTTTGGTAAATAGATGAATAATGTAGTTTTCATAGATGTGACTCTGATTACATGGTGGTGGATGCCATAGCAACCAATGCTTAATAATTTTTTGCTGAAGCTTTTGCAACTTACATTTAGTGTGACTCCTTGAACATCTCTCATATTTCAGGAATATTCTGAGGCAGAATCCTTTATTAATTCTGTTCTGCCACTCTGTATGTACTCACCTTACTTGTGTTAAGGCTGTATTTTTCTGCAGTGCATCCTGCTGCTTTTTGACTGAACGCAGTTTGAAATCCCCGACCTGTAAGTACTGAAACTCCTACAGTTTATATCATATGATCCCAGTTCCAGCAAAGAAATGTAAACACATATCACATATTGATAGTAATAGTAATGATCATATAATCTGATCAGTATAGGGCTGTTTGTATGGTAGTTGCTTGATGTTTAATGCTTAAGCAGTAGTTCTTCAAGCTTTGTTTCTCATTCCATGTAGGGGTAATGTGCTGTTGCTCAAAAATATGAGTTTGCAGCCTTATGGAGAAAGAAAGAGACAAGTTTTACATGTATGTTCCTGATCAGTCCTTCTCCAAGATGCATCATCCTTGAAGTGAAAATAAGGAAAGGGGTGTTGTGGTATTTCACTCCCCATATTGGTGGGTTCAGGGGGTTGCATCCCCTTCCTTTTTGTTTTGTGTACTGTTTAGTCATGGACTGCACAGTCTTAAGTATCTTTGGATCATCTGTTTATGTACTTGAGACATCAGGTTAGGGCAGATACTACTGGTGAGTTGTAATCAGAGCTGTATAGTATCAGGCAGATGTAATGCAGGATAATAATGCATACTCAGGCTATATTATGTAGTTCCTTAACAAATCTAGCCAGTGTTTTTCATCATGATCATATTTCTTTCTTAGATAACTAGTTACTAGATATTAGTAAACTATTGACAATTGGCTAAGTGTACATTGTCTACGCCACTGAAGGACAAATGCTCTCTAATATGGTGTTAATGTACAGCTAAAGTCCACTACTTGCTGTCATGAAACAGACAGCCAAAAACAGCATTTAGGGAGCAAAACAGTTCAAAAAAAGTAAAGAAAAAACAACCTGCAATAGCAGCTATAGCAACTTGCTTTTTCACTTAGTCTCCACTTTCACTCAGTCACCATCTTTTTTCACAGTTCAGAGCCTGTGGTCACTACATCCACACCTGAATCTGATATTGCAGGATCTTTGCCATAAATGCCAAACTCTCAAAATTCAATGAGAATATTGTCATTGTGCAACTGAATGTAGTCACTACGTCCACCCCTGACTCCAATACTGCAGGAGCTCTGCCACAAGGCCCAACTCATGAACATTTTCACTGAGAATACAATACTGCAGGAGCTCTGCCACAAGTCCCAACCCTCAAACGTTTTCACTGAGAATATTGCCATTGTATAATAGCCTGTAATTACTTTATCCACTGATGATTCTGATACTGCAGGAGCTCTGCCACAAGGAACAATTCTTGAAAATGTTCACTGAAAATATTGTCACCATGCAGTATAAGTAGATTTAACATAAATAACCTTGCTGTCCTTTATTTGTAACTAGACAAATATGTCCCTGGCCTGTGACGGAAAGTGGTTGTGACAGTCTCCTCCCTAACACTCTAAGGATGACTAAAAAAGTAGGCAACTGCCCTTTCTCTTGACCAGTAGATTACACTGTATATCCCAGTTACTTGTCTCCCTAGTTTCTGCATTCAGTGAATGAAAGAAAACATATTCTGCTTTGTGTCTCTGAGATAACTGCTGTTCAGCTGTAAAATGATTGCTCTCTGTAATAATTAACCCCTTAACAGGTATGTATGTAACTTCAGTTGCTGGACTTATTTTATATATGTGTATATATATATATATATATATATATATATATATATATATATATATATATATATATATACACACACACACACACACATTTATATATATATATATATATATATATATATATATATATATATATATATAAAACACTCTTTTTGACATACTGGTTAATCCAATGAATGTTTACTCATGATGGTGTTATAGTCTGCTTATCAGTGTAGCACTGTGTTCTGATTATTGCCTCTATACAGATCTATACACTATATATCTGTGTTTTTTTACCAATATGCCTCCTGCTAAACCTACTTCGACTAGAAATTTGTAAACTTTCTTACCATCTCTCCAGTCTTAGAATACCCCATACTGTCTTGCCCTGACTCAGTGTGGTCCTTCCTTCATCTCTAGGATAAGTATTAACTTTATTGTCTCCATATAATATTACAGTTTAGTGGAGTTGTTTTTCTTTTCTTTCATTTGAGGGCATGGGGTCACTTCATCCACCTCTGGCTCCAGTACCACAGAGTCTCTGCCACAAGACCCAACCCTCAAATGTTTTCAGTGAGACTATTGTCATTGTGCAGTGTAAGCCCATTTAACATGAAGAGCCTTGCTGTGTATTAACTGTATCTAGTCAAACGTGCTTGGCCTGTGGTGGAAAGTGGCTGCTACATTTCCTCTGAAGTAGTCCTTACAATCTAAGGACCTTCAGTAAGTAGGCACACTCCTTTCTCTTCACCAATAGATTACTGTGTGTGTTCCTGTTACCTAGGCTCCATAATTTCCAGGTTTCTGCATTCAGTAAATGATAGAAAACCTGTTCTACTTTCTGCCTCCCTGTTAATTGCTGTCTGCAATAATTGACCTGACAGTGGGAAACACACTATGCTTGGCTTCATTCTCACCTACTTTCAATTACTCTACTGGTATACTTCCCACATACACATTTTACATGTGACACCCATACCCTAACACTCACAAATTAACTTTACTACTATCATCCAAACACTCCTGTTTCTTTTTTCTTATTTCCTTACATCCATCTAACATTTGGCATCATTCCCAACAACCTTTTTTTTCCCATACGGCTTTGCACTATATCCATTCATTTTCATACCACTCCTCAACAGTACCCATCTATTATTCTACATTTCAACTTCTATTTTCCTCAAATAAACCCTCTCTACTTCCTATCCTTACAACAGCCTCATAGTCTATTATTTGACATACATCTATTTCTTACATTTCAGAGACATAAGAGAAGATACCAGGGCATCCTAACTCTCTTCCTTTATAAAAAAATACTTCTTTCATACCTACCTTCATTGAGCTTTTAGACTGCAGCACCACTAAATATCCTATAGCCCTGCAACTTCTTGCTTACTTCTTTGATTCCTTCTTTCCCACTATCTCCCATCAATAAAATAAAGATCCCTTTGCTGAATATTCCTCAGTTTATCCTTTATACTTCTTCTACTACTGAACCATTTTTCATCCCATGATGACTCAATAACAGCTCTTGACATCTCTCCAACTCTGTCCTAACAACCATTTCATAATTACTCCCTAAATTCTCCAGACATCGCGCCAAACATATTTTAACGATGCCCCTTGCCTTTACCCCAAATATAGGTCACAGCCGACCCAAGGATGAAAAGCCTCCAAACAGAAAAAAATTCAAATCCCAGGTAAATTTTATTTGAATATTATAGTTAGTTATATTCATTACATATACATATGTAAGGTTATATTGGATTTTTTCCCATCAATTCAATAAATCCATAATATACATGTTTCATTTAGGTCTTTATTGATTATCGAGGATTTTATAGGATTTTTATGTGTTTTTGTGAGTAAATAATGAAGCATTTACATCCATTTATTATTCATAATACATTTAGGCATGGATATCACTGTGAATTAATGCTTTTTCACAACAATTTTTTAAGTATTTTTACAACAATGTATTTTCATATTGGTTTTTATACAATGTGCATTTATTATGTTATTCATTACTCATTATGTATTTTATAATCACAATCCTTCTTTTATGATTCATCTAATTAATTATTCACTTATTAATCTGTAAATGATTTATTTGAATAGAAGGAAAACGTATTAGATTTTGGAATAGGTCCCTTTAAGAGTTTGGGCGCCAAAATTATGAATTTGTGTATATAATGGGCTGAGTTTTTTGGTCGGGGTTCTGATGAAGTCTGATTTTCAGATGAAAGCGCTAAACCCTTTATATTTGTATGTTCTGTATTGACCCTGTTTGTTGGATTTCGTGAATTGTTTCGAATTAAATTCTTCCTTTTCATTTTACCTGGGATTTGACTTTTTTTCTGTTTGGAGGCTGTTCATCCTTGGGTCGGCTGTGAACTGTTTTCCATTGTTGGTTGGTTGCCTTTTATTTTTACCCCAAATATAGACTGATTAACTCAAATCAAAATAACATTTTTGGAAAAATGCTCTCAAAAAAAACAAGAATTAATAATATCCCAAAATACTAATATCCTCTTCGGAGGAGATATTCACCATAATCCTGGCCCCACCTACCTCAACCAACAGCAAGACAATTGCCTTTCCCATACTACTCTAACCCCAAAATGGTCTACCCCCACTTACATAAAATTAGAAGAAAAATAAATAAAACTACTGAACTACAGGGCCTGGATTACCCAGCACAAGCCTGATATCCTTGGTATAACTGGAACATGGCTTAAACCCAGCATAAGCGACTCTGAAATTACACCCCCTGGCTATATCATCATCCATAATGACTGTATAAAGTGGAAGGGGGGTGGTGGTATTGCATTAATATTTCCCAACAACTAGCCCATTTCCCCTTACAGCAAACCAATACCAAAATTAAATTCAGCAGAGATTATTACTTTCCTGAAAATAAACTAATGTAAACAAATATGTATTGCTGTCCTTTACATCCCTCCTGGAAAAGCTCACCCAGACTCTGCCAAAGCTTGCTATGAGGGAAAGGTTCATTTGCTTTTGATTTCTTTTATTTTGTATTGTGTACTTTATTGCCTTTTTCTATTTTGTATGCTATGATTTGTTTTCTTTACGCTGTGTTTTACTTGTATTCTGCTTTTAATTGCATATTAAAACCTGGAAAGACACCACAGTTGTGTCTATTGTGAGTCAGACAGAAATTAGAACAGGTCAATTAAGGAGTCACACAGAAGTTAGAACAGGTCGGTTGAGGTTAATTATCTGTGAAATGAGGTAGTGGAGCTAAGGGGTAAAAATAAAACATTGCAAAGCTTTACTGGAAAAGCACATCCAGACTCTGTCACAGCTCACTGTGAGGGAAAGGCTAGTTTGCTTTTGATTTCTTGTATTTTGTATTACTTTATTGACTTTTTTCTATTCTATATACTGTGATTTGTTTTCTTAACAATGTGTTTTACTTGTATTCTGTTTTTAATTGCATATTACAACTTGGAAAGAGCCCACAGCTGTGTCTCTTGTGAGTCTGATAGAATTTTCCCCATCCTTTCACCCTGTTGCTGTTGTGTTTTTTCTGGTTGTCTGCCCCTTATGTTGATCTGACCACCTATCTTCTTCCCTCTCCCCTTTCACTGGCTGGTGTGAGTAAGCACAAAATCATCATTTTGTGAAATCACTCCCCTTTAGCTATTTAAATTTATTGGCCACCCCACTATATTCCATAGAACCAGGATACAAAAGTGCCCACCCCTTTCAATCTATCTTGCTCTTTTAAAATTAATGGCTCTGCACTTAGCTAAAACTTAAGTTACCACCTTTCATATCTAACTTCTTAGTGCACACGGTAGTGTTTAAGATATTAACTCATTTTTTTCATCTTACCTTTAAACATGTATTGCAAGACCACCAGTTATTGGAGAGCCCACATTATGCCTCTCAGTAGTCATCTTGGGATTAGTGCTTCTGTTTTCTCCTGGTGAGAGAAGGAGTACAAGGACATTATTTCCTGGGGACTGTTGATCACCAGAAAGCTTAATAACTGCTCTATAGGTGACAGCTTGGAATCTGTGTTTGTATTCTGTTCCTGGTGAGAGAAGGAGCCGAATGCATAGATTCCTGACTGTTTCTGGTTGGACAGTGAGTGTGTGTGCTTAACGTTCCTCATTGGTCTGGTTGCTGTTCAAGGCATCTATGAGATAAAGGCTACAACAAGACTACAGACCCTTGCATCATCTGGGACAAGACTGCAGATCACTAAACAAGCTGTGGCCTGCTTCTTATCTTGGGATTGGTTGTAACATTTTGCTTCTGGTGAGAGAAGAAGCAAAGGAGCATTGTATCCCAGCAGAGTGAAGCTGTGGTGAAACCAGCACTAGTAGTAGGCAGGCAGCAGCCATTCATGTGACTCCACCTCTTTTCATCATTCATAACAAGTAAATTCTTTGTTTTCAGTAAGTACTGCTTGATTTGTTTCTGACTTCAGAATATCTGATTTAATACTTCATCCTTAAATTTTCAGGGTCTGCGTATTAGATTCCCCTCAAGGGTTTGGCAATGCTCTGTACAGGCTCAGACACCTTGAGTGGCATTTTTCTTGTAAAAGCACAACTGAAATTTCTCCAATACATAGTTGCATACAGGACAACTAGTATGTAGTGAAAAGCACTGTCCCCGTAGTTGCAAACTGGATAGTCCTGTCATTGATTTGTATTCTCACTCCAACTAGCTAATGAATAAAAAGGGTCTGTTGCCATGGTTATGAACTTTCCTACTGTCTCCATTACCAGCTTCGTGGATAGGGGCATCCTGAGGCAATGTAGACATTGTCTCATGTTTACTGACAACCAGTTAATTCTCAAACTGATATGGTATGTGAGAGATGCATTTACACAATGTCACTGGAGGCAAATCTTTCACATAAAAGTACTCATAATGCCACTAAGGTTGTCAGTAGTACAGACTCTGCACCTATCACACACAATTCAAAGCAGATACGCTCAGCACACAGGCAAGCAGCTTCCACACACAAAAGTCCCTTTAATTACATTGAGAAACTTGATAAAACACTTTAAAAATACCACAAAATAAAAGCTAAATGGTTGAGCAATTTCATCTGTTAATTCAACATCCTCAGAACCGCTAGCTGCTAACACAGTGAGTTTAAAATAGGCTTTCAACCCCCCCCCCCCCAAAATAACCAATCAAAACTAATATTCAAATAAGGAGTACATACACCCTGTTAAAAGTTTACTAACAGTAATATAACCAATGATCACAATACTTGTGATAACCAATGAAAAAAGCAACTTTGGCAATTCACCAGTGGTAGCAATGACAAAAACTAATGTACAGATGAACAATACATAAACCCCATAGGCTACCTCTTACCCAATCAAATGTCCAGAATGGTAAAATGGAGTAATAATAAAAGAGGCCACAGGGACCAATAATATGGGCAGCAGTAAGATTTTACCCAGTGATAATAAAGTCAACTGAAAAAGTCAAACAGTTGATGAGATTTGAACTCATAACCCCTGGTTTATGAGGCCAGTGCTCTAACCCATGAGCTACAGTGTCAAAGTTTACTGGGATGTAACTTTAACTCACTAAAATTGAAATGTTTTCATTCAAACCATGGGGGTTACTAGCATCCAACTTCAGCTGCGAAAATAATTCATGATTCAAAAGTCTTTTCTGCCAATCGCCCACAAAGGCTCCCTCATTCACCTGTTCAATCACAGAGAAAACAAAGAACTGATAATCAACACATACAATGGAATGCTTAGCTAAAGCACTCTTATTGTCATTCTGTTGTATACTGTAGTTGTGTTGATATATTCCATGATTCAAGCCATTATCAGTTTTCCCCACATAGAACATTGAACAGGTGACACATCGAGCCAGTTAAACCACTCTCTCTAAAGGCAATTAAACCTTCCACCTCTAGAGCTTTTACCAGTTATTTTGTAAATCTGCACAGTATATTCAGTTTCAATAAACCTGCACTGTTTGCACCTTCCACATTTCTTTGTTGTCACAACACTGTTCCTCTCTTGACACTCCACTGGTTTCGCTAACAAATTATTAATATTAAATGTGTTTTATATGAAAAAGTGGGCTGGATCACCCATAATTTCTTTGTCTCATTATGGTGCTGAAAAATTAACCAGTTCTTATGTATAACCTGCTCAATGTCTTCAGCATCCGGTGTGTAAAATAGCACCATGTTGGCACTGGTGTCAAAGCTGGATTCAGAATGGGTTGTCATGGCACTTTCCTAAACCACAAAGACCTCCTAGATGTACTTACACATAACAAATACCCTCAGCAGCCCCAAATACACTCTATCAAAACAACACCCACATCAACACATAGAGCTACATCTCACACACTCCAACATTCTAGTCATTGGAGACTCCATCATGAGACACACTGGTGTCCCCGTCACCAGGCTTAATAAGGAGAAAGTCACAGTTAGTTGCTTATCAGGAGCTAGGATCTGCCACATTACACTTACACTCACGTCATTGGACCAGAACTACAAATATGATTCAGTCATAGTCCATGTGGGAGTAAATGACCTGAGACATATCTACCTAGATTATATGAAGAAAGACATCATGGAGCTCTCGGAATATGTGTCTCAGTCTGGTATGAGCCTAGCATTGAGCAGCATTTTACCTTCATCAAGGATGATTCCACAATATGAACAAAATATGATTGACTTTAATAACTGGCTTAGTTTCTGGTGTCATTCTAAGGGGGTGCAGTATTTGAGAGCATGGAAGGAGATGGTCAACAGACCATGCTGCTTTGCCAGGGATGGTCTGCACCTCTCCCCTCTAGGCTTTTAGATATTGGCTAAAACATTGTCTTCCCCCATAATGCCTTTTTTAGGCAATGCCAAATTGAAAGTATTTCCAACATAGCAAATCAAAACCAAGAACATCTAAAGGTATTACTGCTTAATGCTAGGCATAAAAAAAACTCCACTCTCTAGAAGCTCTCTTCAACCTAGAGAATGCTGACATCTGTGTGGTCACTGAGACATGGTTTAAAGCCATGGAGAACACACCAATAGTGCAATGTCTTCCACACATTTAGACCAGCTACTTTACAGGTAGGGACTGAAGGTGGCAGTATCTCTATTTACTTCAAAAATAAATATACTTCAAGGCTGGTCAAACAGGACAATGCACTTGAGATGCTCCATGTTCAGATCACCATAGGCAAAATCCAATACCACTTTGTTACAAGCTATAGCTCCCCCTCTATGACCATGGAACCCATACCATGTATTTAAACTTATTAGAAACACTAACCATCCAACCCAATACCATATTCATGGGTGACTTTAATTACCCCAGTATTAACTGTGAATACTATATGTCATCAAATGTACAGACACAGAGATTCCGGGATTTTGTAACCACAAACTCCCTGGACCAGAGAGTCAATACATCAACCAGGGGTGCAACCATACTGGATCTGGTCCTCACTAATATGGGAGAGTGCTGCACACTACTGCATATGGTAATGTCTATTCTGGTAAGGCAGACCACAAAATGGTCTCCTTTGAAGTAAAAATAAAACCTGGACCCCCAGCTAAACCTGGAATATTCAGGATCTACTCGATGGCTAACCTCCTGCTATTAAAAGATAACCTGACAAAATTTCAAGCCTCCATAAACCCTGAGAACACTGCTGTCTATGCAGAGATGTTCATAGAAACCCTGTACAAGCATGTTAATAGCTGCATAGAGGCAGCTGTACCCATCAGGAAAAAGTACAGAACTCAAAAAAAAAAGCCATCCTGGTGGAATCACAAAATCAATAGGCTCTATAACGGAAGGAAGAAAATCATTGGAAAAATTAGGAGGTGCAGCACCCAGCAGGATAAAAGCACTTTCATCAAACTAAACAAACAACTCAGAGGACAAATAAAGTCTATTAAAGCCAAATTTGAGGCAAATGTGGCCTCCTAGTGCAAAAACAATCACAAAGCATTATTTAGCTATGTCCTCAACCTCAAAGGCAATACACAGTTGTGTGCAGAGTTCATTGAAAATGGAGCCACCTATACTGAACCAGAAGATGTAGCAAACCTCCTGGCTGATAAATTCATCTCCAACTTTACCCCTCCCCTCTAAACCTTCCTTCAGGAAATACCATCAGATATAACTCCCCCTACTATCACTAGGGAACAGGTCCTTAATGCTCTGTCTGTGAGCAAGAACACTGCATCAGTGGGCCCAGACAGTATCCCAGGATGCCTTCTAAATAGCATGAAACATGACCTATCAGGGGCTCTGGAATTACTATTTAACTGTAGCATCCAAACAGGCTTCATGCCTTATGAATGGAGAACAGCAACAGTCATGCCTTTGCGCAAAGGTGGGCCATCTACAGATCCCAGAAACTACAGACACATAAGTCTGACTAGTTTTATGTGTAAAGCCATGGAAAGAATTATCATAGAAATGACCAATAGAGATATCACAAACCTGCAGACACTGGACCCAAACCTGTTTGGTTTCATCAAGGGCAGATCATGCATACTCAGCCTGATGGACATCTTTCAGAAGGTAACCAAAACAATGGATGAGAGAAAAATAGTTTACATTGCCTACCTTAACCTGGCCAAGGCATTTGACAGAATACCCCACTTGGGCATTGTTTGCAAACTCAAGAGGTTAGGGACAAACTTATATGTCTCCCGGTGGATATCCAAATGGCTCACAGAGAGGATCCAAGAAGTCAGAATTGGGAGTCCACCTCTACAGCAAGGCCAGTCACAAGTGGAGTCCCTCCAGGATAATTCTTTGGACCATTTCTTTTTGGCATTTACATCTGTGAAGTAAAGGCCATATCAGTGGTCTCTTGCTGACTAAATTTGCAGGTGATTGCAAATTAGGAGCTGTCATTGAATCCCACGCTGGCACAAATGTTCTCAAGGAAGGGGCTAACACAGACAAACAACTTGACTAAAACAATGGACTAAAACTAAATGCCAAGAAATGCATAACAGTATTCTTTGCCTTTGGGACATTAACCACCACTGGTAACTATCATTATTGACAAAACATCCCCTAGAGTTGACCCAGTAGTCAGGTAGTTAGGGCACACATAGATAGTAATCCAGCCTTTGACCATCACGTGTCTACAGTAGTGAGGAAATCATTCTATGTTGCATAACTTATAAACATAGTTATGGCATCTAAGTCCAAGGAAGTCATTGTTCCAGTGTATTCGGCATTCATCAAACCTGTCAATGTGTACAATGCCCCCTTTAATATGTACCTAACCAGGAGCATCCAACAACTGGAATGTCCACAGAGGTTCCTCACTAAAAGAGTACAAGGCGTAAGTAAAATGTCCTATGCAGACCGCCTCAAGTCCCTATCCCTGTATTTTGTCTCCTACAACCTTTTGAGGGGAGATCTATGCCTGGCTTTCAGGGCATTGTCAGACCCCACTCTGATGGACCTCCTGCATATCCACAAAATGAACAGCACCAGAATTATACAACAGAACAATCAAACTAAGAACCACAAAAGATGGAAACATGAAGCAGAATCACTTATTTTTTCACTTTATTTAGTGCTTTCATCCTCACAGAGCAAGACTTCATCAGAATAAAATACAAGCCAAAAACTCACACTTAAGTTCTCCAGAGAATATAACCCCTCCCATCAATGGACCATCTCAAATGGTTAACTATAAAAAACTGCCCCTTTGTCATATTACCTATTAAATAAATACAAAAGATGTAAGAAATACTAAAAAACAGACGTACATAAAAATATTGAACTTGTAAAACCAACAAAAATAGCTAGTCCTATACAATGTCTGACCTGTCAGCAAAAAACTTTTACTAAAATTCTTTTATATAACACTAGCAGCTTTTAACTTTATCACTGAACTAATAGATATGTTCTCATTCAGACCTGGATACATAGTGCCATTAGTGCATAATTGCCACTGTAGCTCTTTGTATTCCAAAAAGTCATCTGTTGGTCCACCTGTCTGGCCAAGGTCAAAGTGGTCAATGATAATAAATTTAAAAGAATGCCCATCATGTTCAAAAATATGGTGGTACAGCGTATTGTTTGGGTCCTTTTTGTGGATGTCATACATATGTTGTAAACCCTTTTCCTAAAACTATTTTTAGTTTTCCCAATATAGAAATCTGGGCATTCTTGGCACACTGCCACATAAACTATACCATTTGAACTCCAGTTGTATCTCTTTTTTATCTTGATTGTACCAAACCCATAGAGTTCAACTTCATTGCCTTCCATCATGTATTTACATTGATGGCATTGCCCACATCTGACCATCTTACCAACCTGCCTATGTTGGTAGCCTCTCTCTATCATGTTCCTAAAACATTGGTCCTTTTTATAAACTATTAAAGGTTTTTCACCCACGTCTTCCTGATTTGATCAATTCCAAATACACCCCAATATTTTCTAATACCTCTAATTTCATCAAAACCAGTGTTATATGTTAATACAAGTGCCTTACCAAGGTTTCCCTTGCCCCTGGCAACCAGAATGGGTCTCATTCGTCCTGTTTCACAACCTAGTAAGGGGACATAGTCACCCTTTAATTTTTTTCAAGTGACTTCACTGAATATGCCATCTAAAAAAGGTATCAGGGTAACCCCTGCTGGACAACATATTTTTTAATAGATTACAGTGTGAGTAATATTCACCCGGGTCTGATACCATGTGGGCAAGCCACACACACTGTCCTTTTACCAAGGACTTTTTTTGATGCATGGGATGACGACTGTTGAAATGAAGTAGCGTGTTGGAATATGTTGGCTTCCTATAAAGTGTTGAAATAAAACATTTATTCACTATATCCTTCTTAACAGTGGCATCCAAATAATTGATCTAATTTTCACAAATGGTCATAGTGAATTCAAAAAAATCTGTTGTACTATGGATGTATTCAAAGAATTCATCCAATGTCTCATTAGTGCCATTCCAGAAAATTATTATGCTGTCCATGGAAATGCCCATAAAGTGACCAACATGAACTAAACCTGGACTTGAGAATATAATTGGTCTCCCAAAATACAAGTACCAAATTTGCGAAAATGGGGGCACATGCTGCCCCCAATGCGACACCCCTTGTTTGTTTAAAAAGTTGTTCAAAGATTATGGAATTATTTTCTAGTACTGTCTCTATCAGTGTTCTTAAAGTAAGAATAAGATCCTGTTTTAACCTGGAATATTGAGATAAATAACTAAAAAAAATTTGATCCCAAAGTCATGTGGAATCACTGAGAACAAGTCTCTGATGTCACTAGTGATGAAAGTAAGGTTTTCATTAAACAGTTCATGGGAAACCTTTGATAAAAAGTTCTATGAATCCTTAAAACAATAAGGATACTCTAACAAAACATTCTTAGTATAGTAATCTATACACGTGGCAATAAAGAATGGTTTTGATGCCTGCATCAACTATTGATCTAAGAGGGGGATTCCTGAGGTCTTTGTGTATCTTCGGGATGCCAAAAATTGCAGGGGTTCTCAGTTGCACTACCTTCAAATAGCTATACTGTGAGGGGGGAATTTGGTTACTAGAAAGGAGGTCTTCAGGTAGTACATCAGTATGTTTGTATGCAATATTCATAACATTCACACATCTCTACATAAATATCTGTAAATAACATGGATAACATCTTATTATTATAATCATTAATGTCCATAATGACAAGCCTCCCTTCTTTGTTGGGTTTCATAACCCTAATCATGTCATTCTCACATATCCCCCTAAATGTTGTAGCTTCATCCATACTTAAATTGACCAGAGAATTATGTCACCCTTCACGTTGTCTAAAATGTTCACAAATTCATTTTCGAACAGATAATATAAAATGATGGGGTGGATTAAAACTAGGCCGCACACATCCTAAGGTCATCAGGATACTGTTCTCGCATCCTTTAAAAAATAAGCCAAAATTCAACTTTCTTCTAGCAAACATTTTAAAATTAATCAGTACTTCATCAATATCTGCCTTCCTGCCAGGAACAAAAGATGTACCTTTTTCAAACAAATCAGCATGCACAGTTTGAATAGAAACATTGCTGTAATTATATATTTTAAAATCAGCTATTTTGTTACAATTTGTAAACCACCATTGTTGTCATTTAGTTCCAGTGGTGGTGGGGGTGGCCCATCCCCCTCCCTCTCCCCCTCAATCCCTGGTGGTGACCCCATGCATTGTACACAAAGTCCCCTAAATACCCCCTCCCCTGATTCATAAGTCGCTCTGACCTTTTTGTGGGGGATGGTCTAAATGGACAGGTTCTTCTGGCAACAAGTCTGCTGAACTGCCAGAATTATCCATTGTAAAGACTTAAACCTTGCCTGTGATATAAATAAGACTTACTGGGGAGACAGTCATGTATCCCAGAGACTACCCCATCTATGGTACAGGCTCCCCATGCATATGAAATAGAGTTCCTCCCTAACCCAATTCAAGTGCAGCTTGGACAATTAGATGGGAAACAGGAAATTCATCCCTGGTTTTACATGTATGTCTCTAATGGACACAGGCAAACTGTAAATGATTCATGCCCCAGGCCCCTGCTTGGAAATGTTTCATCTCTCAAACCCCTGCTTGCACTTATCAATGGTATCAGAACTTGTCAGAGATTGGGATGTATGGTTAGGCTTAAAAAGGCCTTTGTGGTCATTAGCCTGGTGACCACCTGTGAACCTATACTTGCTCAGCTGGTCAGGATAAAACAGATGAACATTTGTGGATTCTGTTCAAGCAGCTTTATTACATACAAACACATCAGAAATTAGACTTTTTAACTTAAACAAACTTATAACAGACTGACTACCACACTCATACATCTTAACACTCTGGCTGTTCTCTCAAAATGGCACTGCTGCCTGCATGTGCTCAGTATTTATATGTACATGCCTACATCTGGAAATGCTTCTTAAAGGTACATACACATGCTTTGATATATATCCTCCCTCTTTGAGAAATAGTCCTTATATGAAATGGCAGTATTCAATGACATGCAATTTACCGAAATGATATTTTGACATGCAGTCATACAAAATTAGACACATATAGAAGAGTCATGTCCAGGTTGCTGTGTATTTTGCACTAAGTCTGGAAGTATGTCATGATCATGTAACATAGAAGTCAGAAATGGATCTAGTAATGGGGACTGTCTTCAAGGAATGTTCAACTTTGTGGACATCTGGGACATCAGGAATGGGAATGAATACTGTGACATGTTCTTCAGTATGGACATTGTCTGGGTTGCTCTGAGATCTAGAGTCTGTATCACAGGTACAATGCTGCAATATAATTTCTAATACAGGAAGAAGATGTCTGCAGTTTCTCCTGTACTCTATACCCTCAGATTCCACCAAGTAGGATCTCAGCTTGGTACATATACCTCTCACTTGACCAATTTGATCAAATCCTTTCACCATTTGCATCCTCACTGCCTCTCCTTCTTTTAACAGATGAAGAAATTTGCTCCTTTTACCATAGCTAGACTTTTGAGAAGAAAACTTTTTAAAAGGTTGGGCTTTGATTGCTTTGTTGTGTTTAGCATTAGTCACCAACAAACTAGAACTAATATGCAAGGTTGCTCTGGTTTGCCTAGATAGAAGCCTCTGAGCAGGTGAGCCTAGTTGGTTGTCACGGGGTATATTTCTGAGATTGAGTAAATTGGAGAAGATATCGGTATTGTCATACTTTGACCTCTCCAGTAATTGCTTTGTACTCTGTAATGCATGTTCAGCAATGCCATTTGACTGAGGATATTCAGGACTGCTAGTAATGGATTCAGTTCGGAAGACTGAAAGCCCAAAATCTTGAATTTCAAAAGACTGAGACCAAAATCTTGAAAGTTCAAAAGACTGAAAACCCAAAGTACTGAATCTCAGAATACTGAAAACACATAGGATACCAACACTTACTATATTCCAGCAGAAGTAGATACAGAAACAAATACAAGACAAACCATATTGCTTTTCTCCAAGTATAAGCAGGGAGCAAGCCCCCATGCACCCCCATGTGGGGAGCTGTGCCCCCCACACCCCCTGCTACTTAAATATATCAACTCCGAGATCACACTTCACTGCACTAACATGAGTTATATTGTAGTATAGGAAGTTAGAAGGGAACATGACTAAGGTTACAGCAGGCAGTCATGAAACACATAATGGTATGTTTGCCATTTTGTTCTGTCTAGTGCAATCCCGGAGGGGGTATATTTAAGTAGCAGGGGGGAAGCCCCCTGCTTATAGTTGGAGAAGTGGTACATGGTTTATCTTTTACTTGTTTCAGTACATAGTTGTACTGGAATATAGTAAGTGTTGGTATCCTATGTGTTTTCAGTATTCTGAGATTCAATATTTTGAGTTTTCAGTCTTTTGAACTTTCAAGATTTTGGGATTTCAGTCTTCTGAAGTGAATCCTTAGTAACATGGATAAAGTCCCACTCAGCAAATCTCTGAAACAATTGGTAAACTGAGAACCACTGTCAGAAATAACTTTGTGTGGACTACCATGGACTGAGAAATGACATTTCATCTTAGTAATAACAGTACTGGACATTAGGTTAGGTAGCAAATCGATCTCAAACCAGTTCGAATAACAGTCTACCAACACAAAGTAATGTTGACTCTTCCACTCACATTTGTCAGTTGCTACTGTTAACTAAGGTAGTTCAAGAATATGGCTTAGCTGAATTGGCTCTTTTTGCAAATGCAATTTAGTACTCTCGCAAAAAGAAGAAAGCACTTTATCAACGTCTTTTGCTAGAGAAGGCCAAAAAACTAGTCCTTTCACTCTTCTTTTGGTAGAATCAGAACCTGGGTGGCCACAATGTAAAATCTGAATGTATTCACATTGTAAGGAAGTAGGAACAATAAAGTTTGGACCTTTGAAAATGATACCATCCTCCAACAGCATCTCATCTCTGTATGGAAAGTAAGGTTGCACTTCTGGTGCTCCACAGGATTGCTTTGACGGCCATCCTACTTTGATGAGGTGCTTGAGCTTTTGCAAAATTGGATCAGTCTTTGCATGATATCACAACTGATCAAGTCTCTTGATGGAAAAATTATGCACTTCCATGCATGAAGCTGTTCCGTGGTATTTCTGGGAGATCTGGATAAGGTATCAGCTAGATATAGTAGTTCACCTTTTGTATAGACCATTTTGAAATTATACTTTTGCAATTTGAGCATCATTCATTGTAGTCTTGCTGGAGCAGAATGCATAGGCTTCTTTAAAATAGTAACTAGAGGATGATGGTCAGTTTCTATCTGAATTGCTCGGCCATAAATATAATCATGGAACTTCAACATGCGAACACAATTGCCAAAAGTTCCTTTTCAGTTTGATCATACTGCATCTCAGTTTGGGTAAGAGCTCTAGATACACAGCTAACAGGTCTACCCTCCTGAAGAATAACTGTGTCAAAACTGAACTTTGAAGCATCACAGGAAAGAACTACTGGTTTGTGGACATCATAGTATCTTAATGTAGATGGGTTAGCAATTTGCTGTTTGAGGTTATCAAATGCTCCCTAGTGTTGTTCTAACCATAACCATGCAACATTTTTGCATGTCATCTCTCTTAAAAGTGCTGATAACTCACTGATGTCAGGGATAAATTTGCCCAAATAGTTCACCATATCAAGAAAATGCTGTAGGGCTTGGACACATTGTCTAGAGCTGGCATCTCAAGAATGGCTGCTTGTTTAGAAGGATCTGGTCATAAGCCTGTACTGGTAAATAAATGACCTACATAAGCAACATCTGGTAGTCTGAATATGCACTTCAGAGGATTGAGCTTTAAATTCACTTCATGTGCTCTATCCAGAACTTTCCTGAGGTTTCTTTCATGCTCTACTTCACAATTACCTCCAACCAGTAAATCATCAACTATTATTGCACACGGGTAATCTGAAAAAATTTGCTCCGTTGCATGCCGAAAGACTTCACTGGTAGAATTTATTCCAAAAGGCATCCTGAGGAATCTGTATCTACCAAATGGGGTACTGAACGTAGTCAGTAGTGAAGATTTGCAATCAAGCATTATTTGCAAAAATGAACTCTTTGCATCTAAGACGGAAAATAAAAACAGTGGCATTTGGCACGAGGGTTGCAATCTCCTCGACTGTACACATAGAATGATGAGGTATTTTTAATGCCTTGTTCAAGTCTCTTGGGTCAGTGCATATTCTGATTTTGTCTGAATTTTTCTTATGAGCAGCTACCATGGAAGACACCTACTCAGTTGGTTCTCTGACTGACCAGATCGCACCTTGCTGTACCATGCTGTTCAACTGGACCTTGAATTTGCTTGCATAGCTATCACAACTCTTCCTGCTGGTCTGACCACCAGACTGGCCTCTGGGTCTACTCTCATGGAGTACACAACTGGAAGTTTGTCTAGTTTGTCATCAAACACATTAGCATACTCTGAGAAAATAGTGTCACTGAGGCTGGAACTGGGATCATGATGTACTTCTTTGGTAAAAGAATGCAGTTTTATTCTCAAACAGTCTTTGAGACCTAATATTTACTGCACATGTCTTCAGACTACATAATATTGTGAGCTGTAACTGTTCCCAGCTGAATAGCATGAAAACATTAATGAGCCTTCAATCTGAATCTCTTCACCTCAATAATCAACAAGCTTCACACAATTGCCCAAATTAAGTTGCTCACCAGCTCTCACCTTAGCAAATGTTTCTGCTGAGATTACATTACACATTGAACCAGTGTCTACTTTGAGCTCTGTTGGTTTAGCATTGATCAGGACAGTGCAAAATACTTTATTCATTGCCAACAAATCTACTGCATTAACCTTTTCACTGACCACTGATACACCCTCTACATAGAAAGTAGGGTTTCAGCTCTGTATGTGATCAACCTGCTTTTTTGAGTGACCTTTTTAACAGCTGAATGAGTCTTGCTTGATTTACAGAACTTTTGAAAATGATTTCATTTTTTTATACTTGTGGTGTTGTTGACCAAATGCTAAGCACTTTTTTCTTTTAGCAAAAATCACAAATAAGGTCACAGCTAGAATGAATGGATTCAGGATGATGAAACCAAATAGTATAAAACACCACTGTAGCATCCAAATATCCAACCAATGGTCAGGGAAGCCAACACAAATATATACAAAAATAGTACTTTATTAGGTAAGTGCTTTCATGGTGTAGAGACACCACTTCTTCAGACCTTTAATAGCCATTAACAATATGTTGCTTCATATATATTCACTGTTAACACTCTAGAACCTATCACGGGTTGCTTATGGACTTTGGTCTCTGCCCAAGTAGCTGACGCACACACACACTTTGAGATAAGAGTTTATACAACCACACAGACACTCCTGGGAAAGGCTGGCACAGGTTCTCCAGTTGTGCCCCAATTACCCAGACTATACGGTAGTACCACCTGCCACCACACAGCTAATATTTATCAGCTACTCAAAGGCCCTTAAAAGGGTGTCCAATTATTACTGTGCAACATTATTATCCAATTGGTAGTATAACTAAACAGCCAAGGCTTATTAGAGTGACTTGGTACAGTAATCACTATACATATGCCATGTACTCTAGAGCTTAAATTATCTCTACACAAAACAGCCACAGTTGAAAGGTTTTAAAATATTTAATAATAAATTATAAAAACACAAGATAATACTTCTTACTACACAGTGCTGGTCAAGAGTTCAGAGATCACAGAGAAATACTTAAAATAATTCAGTAGTACAGTTCTGACATCACAGAAAAACACTTAGTCTAATCTTTCTAGTCTCTAGCTATTTTTAAAAGAACACACAAGTCTAAGATAACTTACATAAGAAAACAGGCATAGTGCTGATGAGTTGGATGGTCAAGACAAAAATGCTTAACCCTCTCTGGTTCTCTCTGTTTACATTGAAATTGCAGTTCTGATTTATATTACGTCATTCTTCACACTTTGCTGGGGTTCCCAGGCTACACATTACATTATTCTTTACACTTCCCTGGGTTTACAGGCTAACAGAAACTGCACTGACATTTTTAACACCTCCTTTTGTTATCTTGCAGTTGGTCAGGAGCAGAGCAATAAAAATGCAATGTTAAGTTGTCAATCTCGCCTTCATTCTTGCTGGATGGGTTCGGAGCCGAACCTCGGCTCCGACTCTGCCTATACTAAAGCTCGAGAGCTAATTTTACCGGCTCGAGGCAACCCTATATCCCATGATGCTAGGTGGTAACTATCCAGATCTCGTTTGCCGCTTTTGCTAGCGAGGTGCTCTTTTTACTGGCTCACAGGTTAGTGATTAAAATTAAGAAAAATTCTAGTTTTTCTACTTAGTTTTCCCATTATTTTTTCTAAGTAGGCTAATTTCTCTGTTATTTCAAATTTTTAGTTCCTATCTTTATCCCTTATCCCAGTTATACTCCCCACCCTAGGTTAGGCCTTAGGCCCTTCCGTTTTTCTTAACTTCCCTCACAGGGATTCTTAGTGTGTGTGTGTCCCATTAGTATCCCTGTATCCCTGTCTGTTTGAGTGTGTGTGTGTTTCTATCTTTAGAACTTGTTGGTTCTTTTCGACAGCAATATGTCGAAAGAGACAAAGGTCTCAGGCTTCAAGAAGTGTGACTCGTGCTGTCAGAAGATGTCGCTGACAGACGGTCACACTTCTTGTGTTTATTGCCTGGGACCCCTGCACCTGCAGGCTCTTGCTCTGTGTGCCATGCATTCATCCCAAGAGTCCTGCAGGAGTGCAGGAATAAGTTGATTCTGAGGGGCTTATTAAAGCCAGAAGGTTCCCCGGCTAAGTCCGTGCCGGGGAAGCCTTCGAAGCCACCCAAACCGAAGGCTCCGTGCTCTAAGCCTTCGGATGGTGGCTCACCTTCTGCAACACGATTGGCTCCGGCTGGAGCCGATATCTCTGTATCGCAGCTTCCTGCACCGGCTCCAGCCAGAGCCGATGCCTCTAAGACTCAATCTTCACAGTTGGCTCCTGCTGGAGCCGATGTGTCTATGGCTCCATCGGCTCCATCAATCTCATTGCCCTCCACATGCAAGAGGACCAGATCTCCATCTCTGGAATCTATCCATTCGGATCTGAGGTCACCTTTACTCTCGGAGCGGAGCCATCGGAGCCATTTCTCTCGGTCTTCCAAGCTTTCCGACCATGACCTTGAGAGGGTGGTTAGTAGACTGTTAAAGTCTCAGGCACTGGCCCAAATGCTTCACAGCCTGTCTCATCAGACAGCGGATACGTCCATACAACCTACTATTCCTCCTTCGACTCTGCCCCAGTGTTCGGAGCCGGAGCTCCTCTGAGCCGTGACCATTGTGACGTTGGAGCCGATACCTCCCCCTTCGGCTCCGTCGTCTGCTCCAATCTCGTCCATGGTGCCATCCTTGGTGGGATCCGGGTGCTTGGACTCTCTCGCTGGCTCCGAGGGGCTGAGTGGCATCGGACCCTTGTCTGACCCCGTTCTCCCTCTTGGAGCGTCGGTGCTGGCTGGTTCGGCCCTGACATCGGCTTCGGAGCCGTCCCTGTTGGTGCCGGCTGGGGTTCCTAGTTCTTCGGAGTGGGAGCCCTCTAGCCTGCCTGATAGGGGTGCCTTCGAGGTCATGAGAAGCATACAGGCCCCAGTGCCTGCTCTACGGTCAGCTCCATCAGCTCCTCCCACTGTAGTGCCTGCTGAGGTCTCTTCCCACTCTCTCGTTCCCGGCTGTAGAGATCCAATGCCTCAGGTTTCCCCATTGGGAATATCCTCCTCTTCCGAGGTTTCTCCTGACCCGTCAGGTGAACCCCCGCGTAAGAGGACATGTGAGAGGAAGCATGTGGACTCCCCTGAGTCCGCCACATCTGATACCGACTTGGATGAGTTGGAAGAATCCGCAAGGTCCCCCTCTGAGGATGTCTTCTTCTCTGACATCCTTGAAATCCTTAAACAGAGGGGGAACTGGTCTTCCCTTAATCCTTCCGAGGATGAGTCAGTTTACCTGGAGGCTTTTGGTTCTCGACCTTCCACCTCCTGGGTGTCTCCGCCCTTCGCCCCCTTATGGAAGTGGTGGCGCGGAAGGCGTGGATGGCCCCTGATTCGATGGAACCCACCCCACGGAGGCCTTCCAAATTTATAACAGCCCCTTCAGATAAGCAATTTTTATCTAAAGGTGTCCCAGTTGATGCCATGGTGGTGGCAGCAGTCACCAAGAAGGAACTGGCTGATCCTTCAGTGCCTATCCATCTGCCTAACAAGGAATCTAGGACAGTGGATAGGTACGGCAAGCGGATGTTTTCGTCAGCGACCTTTGCCATGCAGTCGCTGAATTACTTATGCCACTTCACCCATCTTCAATGAGACATTCTCAAAGAACTGGGTGAGGTCCTACAGGATCCATCAGCTGCTGGGTCTCAGGACAAAATTAACTCACAGCTAGGAACCCTGAATTCCATTGTCAACTCCTCCATATGGCTTATTTCCTATGCAGCCGATGGAGCGAGTAGGGCTGCAGGCACAGGTGTGGCTTTAAGGCGTCACACCTGGATGCGGCTTTGCAACTTCGCAGATCCCTTCAAGGCATCTTTCACTAACTCCCCCTTTGATGGTTCAGCGTTGTTTGGACCTCAAGTGAAAGATACTTTGACCAGATACGAACAAGATGGCAAGAATCTTTCTGCCATAGGAGTCCATTTTTCAACCCCATCTAGACCATATCCTAAGGGTCAAAAGGGTGGAAAAATGTGGTTCTGCAAATCACAAGGAGTCACGCCTGACGCTAGAGGTCAGTTCCCCCCTAGAGGCAGAGGGGGGAACAATAACAACAGACGCCGTCCAAGAGGCAGAGGGGGTCCACAGAATCAGGGTAGCAGATAAACCCTCTCTGACAAACCCTTTCAGCATCCCTGAGGTGCTGCCCAACTGTCCACCTTTGGAGGCAGTCGGGGGAAGATGATCGCTGTACCCACAAGCCTGGCTCTCCCTCACTCAAGACAAATGGGTGCAGTCAATTATATCCGAGGGTTACAAAATCCCCTTTATCCAAACCCCAACGATTCAAATGGAGTCTCTTCCAGACGTTCCACCCAGTCTAAGGGAACAAGCAGCACTAGAAATATCAAAGCTGCTAAAAAAGAGAGCCATCCAGCCAGTCCCAGCAGACCAACTAGGATCCGGAGTCTACTCAAAGTTCTGTTTGGTACCAAAAAAAAAAAAACAGGGGACTGGAGGCCAATATTGGATCTCAGCAAACTAAACAAGTTTGTAAAAAGAACGAGGTTCCAGATGGTCACGCTACAGTCCATTCTACCCCTTCTGGGCAAGGACAATTGGATGTGCTCAGTGGACCTTCAGGATACATACTATCACATCAAAATACACAGGCGCTCCAGAAGGTTTCTCCGCTTCTGGCTGGGGGCCAGTCACTACCAGTTCAGAGCCCTGCCCTTTGGTCTCACTACAGCCCCCTGAGTGTTCACCAAATGTATGGCAGTGGTTACGGCTCACCTGAGACGTCAAGGATTCCAGGTGTTTCCATATCTAGACGACTGGCTCCTCACTGCCACCACCAGGCATCAACTTCTTCTAGCCAGAGATTACACCATTCACATTTGCAAAGAGCTACGTATCTCTCTAAATTTCAAAAAGTCTGCCATGTCGCCTTGTCAGTCTATTACCTTCATAGGCACCACCTTGGACACCGTTCAGCTCTCAGCAAAGTTAACAGAGCAGAGGGTCTTAGATATTCAAAATCATGTTCACGTCCTCCTTCAGAGCAACAAAATTCAGGCCAGGTATGTTCTGAAAGTATTAGGTCTCATGGTGGCAGCCATCACACTTCTTCCCCTTGCCCGCTTTTACATGTGGCTTCTTCAGTGGATGCTTTTCTCCCAGTGGTCCTTCCAACAGCTCCCTATGACACACAAGATCTTAATAACTCTATCTTGCAGAAAACATCTGTCTTGGTGGATGGTCTCCCCTCAAGTCCATCAAGGCAGATCATTTACTCCTCCCCCCCCCCGGTCGCCACAGTCACATCGGACCCCTCCCTGATTGGGTGGGTGGGGCATTTTCAGGGCAGGACAGTCCATGGCACATGGCAACCTTTTGAATGCCACTTGCACATAAACGTCCTGGAGATGAGAGCAGTGCTTTTGATGTTGCAAGCCCTCCAAGACTCTCTTCCCCTGGGGACTATTGCAATTCAGACAGACAATATGTCTGTAGTATGGTATATCAACAAGCAGGGCGGAACCAAGTCCTATCACCTGTGTCGAGAAGCACTCAGACTCTGGCAATGGGCGATCTCTTCTCAGCAGTTTTTGATAGCGATGCACATCCCCGGGAAGTGCAACATCATAGCGGACAGGCTGAGCAGAGCTATTCTCATACCCCACGAGTAGTCTCTCAAGCAATCGGTGACGGACGAAATTTTTCGGAAGTGGGGGGTTTCCTTGCTGCGATCTTTTTGCAATGCCACAAAACAGCAAGTGCCTCGACTTCTTCACTCTCTTCCCCCTTCCAGGCCATCCCCACAGAGACGCTCTAGTCCACGATTGGCCTCGGGGACTTCTATATGCTTTCCCCCCTTTCCATTAATCACACAGATAATTCAGAAAGCTACCGCCTTGAGAGCCAAGATGATCCTCATTGCCCCTTATTGGCCTCGACAGATATGGTTCCCTTTCCTGCATCGTTATCTTTTGGAGCAGCCTTGGCATCTGGATCCAGTGCCAGATCTTTTGGCCCATCAGTCAGGGCAGCTGCACCAATCCCTCCAATCTCTCAACCTCACAGCTTGGTTGCTCCACTTCCATCTCTAGCCAGGCTTCCAATGATTTCAAATTCTGTCCAGGATATTACTGTAGCTTCCCTTAAGTCTTCCACCAGAAGGATCTATGCTAGTAAATGGCAACGTTTTTTCTTTTGGGCAAAGGCTAGGAATATAGATCCCTTCACTGCTCCAATACACTCGGTCTTGGATTTCCTAGCTGAAATTTTTCATTCAGGATCTTCTTCCTCCACAGTAAAAGTTCAGTTAGCAGCCATTTCAAATTTTCACATAGGCTTGTTGGACTCCAGTATCATGTCCCATAAGCTTTGCAAGGCATTCCTCAGAGGTATCTTTTTACTCAAGCCTCCGATCAAAGACCCCCCACCACAGTGGGATTTAAACTTAGTTTTAGCATCCTTGATTCTCCCTCCCTTTGAACCTGCAGCCTCCTGTTCATTGAAGTTACTTTCCTGGAAGACACTCTTCCTAGTCGCCATTACATCTGCTAGGAGAGTATCTGAACTTCATGCCCTTTGCATTCGTCCTCCTTATTTAGTGTTCCACAAAGACAGAGTTTCTCTAAGAACTAACCCGTCTTTTTTACCCAAGGTGGCTTCTCAGGCAAATTTAAATCAATCTATTGATCTTCCAGTTTTCTTCCCTAATTATTCAAACAGGGCGGAGCAAAAACTGCATTGCCAGGATGTTCATCGTCAACTCTGCTACTATCTCGACAGAACTAAACAAATCAGGAAATCTGATCAACTCTTTTTATCTTATGCAGAAAGTAGAAAGGGCCTTCCGGTATCCAAGGTAACCCTGTCTAGGTGGCTGTCTTCTGTGATTACCTATATTTATCAACTCAGAGGAAAACAATTGACTACTAGGCCAAGAGCCCATTCAACCAGAGTGTTAGCTACATCAGCAGCCTTTCAAGCTAGAGTGCCAATAGACACAATCTGTGCGGCAGCCACATGGGCCTCTCCTTATACCTTTGTTACACATTGCAAATTGGACGTGGCCTCCAGAAACAGGGCAAATTTTGGTTCCACTGTTCTCAAGAGTCTGTTCCAATGAGCCACCCAGGATGAAGGTGCTAGGGACGCGGTCCCTTCCAGCAAGAATGAAGGTGAGATTGACAACTTAACATTGAGAAGTTATGTACCTACCATAATGTTCCATGTTAGTTGTCTTCTGCCTTCTTTCTTGCGTCCCGCCCACCATCCCCCTAGCCTGGACAGACCGAAAGGTTTTCCCCTTCTTCTAAGGGACCTTATCTTGCACTATTCCAAGCCCAGACAATTGGTCCTGGGGTAGATACAGCTTCAGGTAGTGATATTTGGGGAGTTCTCCTTTCTCCTCCTCCACCTCAGAGGGGAGACTGAATTGGCTATTGTTTCTCAGCTACCAAATGAGATCTGGGTAGTTACCGCCTAGCATCATGGGATATAGGGTTGCCTCGAGCCGGTAAAATTAGCTCTCGAGCTTTAGTATGGGCCGAGTCAGAGCTGAGGTTCGGCTCCGAACCCATCCAGCAAGAAAGAAGGTGAGATAAGACAACTAAAATGGAACGTTATGGTAGGTACATAAGTTCTCATTTGCATGTTTAAATCTAGCAATTTATCTCTTGGTTAAAACAATAGAAATATTTTTTTCATGTAGACTTTTTGGCACCACTGTCTGCATCAAAGGGTCACCACATGCTTTACTTTGGTCAGTAGAGTGCACTGTTGTCACATTTAGTTCCAGTTCCACATGTAACAGTATTTCTTTACATTTAAGACAACAAGCCTGTAGTTTACATTCATATTTACAAATGACAGAATTATCTGCAAATTTCTATCTGGATAGGCTGGCAGCCTTCCTCTATCTTTACCCACTCTTTACATCCCCAACATCTAATTCCAAACCTGCCCAACAACCACATATCACCACATCCACTTTCACTTTCAAATCTGTGCCCACATACCACATTAAACTATTCTTTAACAAACACAATGATCTACTTCAGCTAATAACCTTCCAAGTGTGTACCTTAAAATAGCAACTGATAACATTGCATATACTGTCTCAATCCTTATAAATAGGTCAGTCCAGGAATCCTACATTCCCTCTCTCTCTGGAAAAAATCTCACATCATCTGTTTACAAATGGACAAATTCAACAGATATCCCTAACTTTAGACCTATAGTAATCTTACCTCCCCTCTCCAAAATACTTAGAAAACATATTCAGAATCAATTGCTGAACTAGCTCTTGTAGGAAAAACTCCTGTCCCCCAGACAACATGGCTTCCATCCTTCCCATAGTACTACCATGGCATTTCTACCTTTTATAGATACTGTTAATAAAGTTAAGGACAATGGCAAACTAGTCTTCTATTTACTTTATTTCTAGACTTGTCTTTGACACAGTTTGTGTTTGTTACAGCAAACTTCTTCAAATGTCTTTATTAGGTCTCTCTCAGACTACCCTCTCACAAGGCTCTATCCATGGTCCCCTCCTCTTTAACATTCTCATCAACACCCTCCACACATCCACACAACAGGCCTCCCTACTACAGTATGCAAATGACTCCACACTCATATGCACATTAGATAATTCGCACATCTTGAAAAAATTACCGAGGAAGCTTTAATAGCCATTGAAATACAGCTTTGTAACTCGCAATGTATGCTCAAACCAGAAAATAAAACTCACACTACTACTTTATTTCCCTAAATTTCTTTCTCATAAAAAAGCAATAATTAAAATCCTCTCTCTTAATAATACAACCATTGAAGTTACTTCTTATAGCAAATTATCAGGGAAGACACAAAATTGCATAAAAAAAATCTCTAAAAACTAGGGATGCTTTACAGAGCCCAAAGCATTCTCAACAATACAACTAAAACTACACTTGCCAGTAGTTACCTTCTCCTCTCATTACCTATCCTCCAGCCATCACAAAAAGCAAAACTTCAACAATGCTGTAATAAAGTGGCTAAATTTGCAACAGATACCCCTTTCAGAACCTACCACTGTATAGCTCTAAGCAGCCTAAATTGGTTAGAACTACCTCATCAACTAAAATACACACAGCTACTCACCATTTATAAAATTATCCAGTATCCATCTTGTCTTACTAGCACTAAATACCATTCTGCACAATTATGTTCCCACTTGGTCTTTATGGTGCAATGAGCAAAAACTCCTTCCTGCCCACAAACATAACAAATCTGTATGACATAGTCTGTTTCTGTGCATGTTGTTAAGGCCTGGAACTCCTTACCTGTATCTTTTGGATCAATATCCTCCCTGCACTCCTTTAAAACCATTCTGAAAAACTTCCTTGCCAATATCTGTCTCTGTTCTTCTTCAACCTCAGGACACATTATATCCCTAAATATGAACAAATACCTGTTCATACATTACACCTCCTTACTCTTCCTTCTTCGCTTACCTCCTTACTTCAATTAATTTCTCTTCCTTGACTCTGCATCTAAATATGCCATAACCCTGTTGTTTTTGTTTCAATCATGTCATATTGTAATTCCTGTTTGTATTATACTTAGTTATACGTAATTTCTCTAAACTCTCTAAAATGTATCTAAATATTAAATCATTAAGCAATAACCCACGCCTGGGTGTGAGTAATGCTGGATTTACCCACGGTTGGTGTGGTTTGGTCACAAGGGCAAACAAAGACAACCGTGAGTAAATCCAGCATTACCCACACCCAGAAGTATGTTATTGCTATTGTACAATGACATTATTTAAGAAAAAAAATACTTAACCTTTCTTAAATAATGGCATTGTATAATGCCTCCATGCTGTCCTTCCGCAGCTTGTAGAGATACTCTTCCTATTTCTGATGTACTGGGCATGCGTATGGGACTTGCATCCCCATGCATACCCAGTACATCAGTGCTTCGGAAAGTAAACAATGGTGAAAAGAAGATCTCCATTGCTCTGTTTTGTTCCTTTTCCTTTTTTTAAATTAAAAAAAAATAGTTTGGGGCAATTTAGGAGTAGGAGAGCTGCAGTCCCGACTCCGCAGATACGAGAAAGACAGCTTGAAGAAAATACAAGGGGAATCAGGTATGATAACACGTACCTGACTCCCCTTGTATTTTCTTCAAGCTATCTTTCTCGTATCTGCAGAGTCAGGAGTACAGCTTTTTTTTTTAATAAAAAAATTAAAACTTGGACAATATACCAACGGAAAAAAAGTCCGGGCGACCGGACCTTTTCCTTTGGTATATTGTCGGATTTACAATGGGCACACTGGCCAATCAGCATGCACATTTTGGAATATTAATGGGGGGGTCATTGTATAATTCTTCTTACCCAATGTTTTCACATCATGTCTAATTTGGTATAATTGTTCAAACTGTCTTTGTTTTTTTTTTATTATTTTTGAAGGTTGTAAAATGATTGCTCTTAAACTGTTTTTGTAATACTTTGGATCTTTTCTCCCCAGGCCTCTGATGAAAATGACAGAAAAAGTCTACCCAGGTAGACTTTACAGGTAATCAAATGAATGTCAATAAATAAAAATAAACATGGTTTAAAAAGCAGTATGTATTTAACAAAGTGGAAAAATAAAGAAAAAAGGCAGTTGATTGTGTGTGTGGATGTGTCTGAGAAAGAGAGTTTGTATCCAAAGGAACACACATTATGTATGTATGAAAACATAATGTCTAGCTTTATTGACTTACTGTAATACTCAGTGATTTACGAGGACAGAAAGGAGGTAAAGCAGAGACATTCTTTAAAATCACAGACAGTTGTGGAGGGCTTGCAATGCTTTTTCACTGTATGTTTTTTTATCATTCATTTGACCACAATGACAGGTGAGGTGTATTCAGTCAAGAAAGGGAATATAATTGCTCAGCACATTTGTATAGGTTAATATATGTTTGTGTATTTGCGTCTCTGTGTATATGTCTGTATGTGTCTTTACCAGTGGTATCAGGCCTCACAGCATCTGTCATATAGTAATAAAATGTACAATAACATCTAATTATACCCACTAGCGCCCTGGCTGGTTTAAGCATGCAACCTATGTTACAGCACACACCAAAGATAATTACACATGCTTCAAAATTATCTGTTGAAGAAATTAATTTCATGGAAGATTTACACAAATCACTTGTGGGCATGTACACAATATGACATGAAGGATAGATTTTTAATATTACTCACTAGCAGTCGTGTTACTGGATGTCTTACAAAGACAGTTTTTCAAATGCTGAAAAATATATTACTATTCTTGTATTATCACTATAACCATCACCACAAATGTGTGCAGCCCTTGTTATATCATATCATCATATCATCTGCTGACAGTAAATAATTCTTTAATGAACTTAAGCAGAAATGCTTGTCCAATAACCATATCTGTTGCCCACACAGCTTGGGAGTACAAAGTGTTCTACTTCTGAACCTGATGGTGCTTATCAAGGTGCACAGACTTTAAATATTAACTTTAGACACCACAGGAATTACATGCTGGAGAAAAGACAAATGATACTTTAAAAGCAGTCAAATATTTTAAAATAAACTTTTTCACATTGTTTTGATTGAATATGCAGTGTTTATAACACATACACACCAGATGCTAAAGCAGATATGACATGAAGGATAGATTTTTAATATTACTCACTAGCAGTCGTGTTACTGGATGTCTTACACAGACAGTTTTTCAAATGCTGAAAAATATATTACTATTCTTGTATTATCACTATAACCATCACCACAAATGTGTGCAGCCCTTGTTATTATCATATCATCTGCTGACAGTAAATAATTCTTTAATGAACTTAAGCAGAAATGCTTGTCCAATAACCATTTCTGTTGCCCACACAGTTTGGGAGTACTAAGTGTTCTACTTCTGAACCTGATGGTGCTTATCAAGGTGCACAGACTTTAAATATTAACTTTAGACACCACAGGAATTACATGCTGGAGAAAAGACAAAGGATACTTTAAAAGCAGTCAAATATTTTAAAATAAACTTTTTCACATTGTTTTGATTGAATATGCAGTGTTTATAACACATACACACCAGATGCTAAAGCAGATATTTTGTCCATAATACCAAGAAATAAATATCAATCTGTCACGAAAATAAAAAAAAAAATGTGAAGATACTGCTTGTCATGTGTCAACATTTTAATGGAGTACAGATGCAAATGATCTTCAAATAATTACTTGACAAACGACTAAAAACCTTAAACCAATATATAAACTTAATATGTCCTTGGCCGGGTTTAATATTCATTTTGAGAGACACCATAATTTGTTCCAAGTACACTGATTTTCGTGGTGAAAAACACAAAAAAATGTGGAAGCTAATAATTTACTTTTCTGTAGTAGGTAAGTAAGTATTAAGCAGACAGGAAGATGACTGTGGGACTAAGTCAATAAATAAACAAATAAACAACTAGTTGTAAAGCAGATAGCAGGAATGGCACTTTAAAAACAGTGACAGTTTTTCTGATTGCTTCAAATATATTTTGTCACACGTGAAACACTAGCATTTATGCTTCTACAGGAAAAAAATGGGTATATCAAGATCTGCTACTTCAGAGTGCTGGAACCACTTGACTTTTTATCTTAGCTTAAAACAAAACAAAAAAAAAAACATAGCCTCTGATCATCAATGCGTAACAAAGCCTGAGGAAATGTCCACAGCACTGTGAATGTGCTGATTCCTTTAAAAAGACATCAGAATATCATTTCTGTTTTTTTTTTTGATGAAGTCAGCCTTTGTATGCCAGCTTTATAATAAGAATACTATCGACTTTGTTAACTTCTTAATGATGTTTTAAAATGAATGTGGCCTTGCTAGTTGGCTGAATAAGCTGCAAAATGATGCAGCAATAAGCATTGCTGCATGAAAACATCTGGTTCTCTAATTCATTTGTCAGCAGTGGGGTGCTTCTGTGTATTTACATTTTCTTCCTCTGTTCCAATGAAGTTTTCAGGGTATTTCATGCTATTCACACTAACTCAAAGACATGCCATAGATTAATAGACTGTGTGTGTGTGTGTGTGTGTGTGTGTGTGTGTGTGTGTGTGTGTGTGTGTGTGTGTGTGTGTGTGTGTGTGTGTGTGTATGCAGGAGAGATTTTGATGAGCAAGTTGTGTAACATAAAATACATATACAGGTAAACAAATAATTGGCTAAAAAGGATAAAATCAAATAAAACTAAAACAAGAGTTAGAAAAAATAATACAGCAACAGTGTTGGCAAAATAATCAAGCAAAAAGAAAAAAAAAAGAGAGAGAAACCTATTACTTCACTTTTCTGTAGTACATAAGTAAGTATTAAGCTCACATGAATATGAGAGAATGTTTAAAGCTTCTCAGAAATGGTGAGTAACGAGGTAATACGTTTGAAAGGTACATGTCCTGATAAGTAAAGGAATGAATTCAGTTCTGCTGGAGACTGAATAGAGTGGGACTGGGAAGGCAATACCATTTGAGGAGATCATGTAGGTAAGGGAAGCAAACCATGCAGTATTTGATAAAGCAGTGTCAGAACTTTAATGAGGATCTGATTCTATATAGGAAGTCATTGCAGTTCGAATAGAAAGAGTGTAACATGATATCACTTAGAAAGAACAGCACACAACACTATAGGGACCTCAGCAGGTGGGATTAGGTGCATGATGAGAGCATTTTTTCATAGGTGACAACAGCTGAAATCTGGTCCTTCAACATTAGCATGTTATTAGTAATCATAACCAAATAATGCACCTGTGAATCAAACTGACAGGTGTCTTTGCAATAAGTGATATTGGTACTGACAGTCACTTTTGGTACTATGAATAACAGTCTTATTGGTGTAAGTTTAAGGCAATTTTGAAATATTTAGGACTGGATGCACTCTAAGTCCACTGATAATTGGTGAAGAAATGACAACTGTATCTTGAGAGAAAAAGGAGTACCGACATTCCACTAGACATAAGAATGGTAATGTAAACCTCTTTTCTGGATGACATCTCCTAAAGGAAATCAGACAAAATGAATGAAATGTCTGAATATTAGAGCAAGAACAATGTAACACCAGTGCAGAAGAGATGTGTGTCTGACCAAAGTTCATTGGCTGCCCTGTTTGGCTTCACACATATTCTGCAATGGATAAAAGGGTTGTGAAGCAGATGACTTTTTTGAATTTTGCCAAATTTGAGATCACAGATATACTGTTATTGCTCTTCTCTACAGTGGTTGTCCACCTACAGGCATTTCACTGACACCGCAATGCCCTTCATAAAGTATGCATTCTACAAAAATAAACTTTTCATTTGTCTTCTCCATCTCAGATATTGCTCTTTACTTCCGTCCGCTCTTTACTGGCTTCCCCTTTACTCTTCATCATGTAGCTTTCTGATTTATCATGTTTTCATAACAGAGTGATTTTATCCTGTGCAGAGATATCCAGTGTCATATATTTTGTTGCATATAATTGCTTTTGTTTCTCTTGATACTTAATGAAATATCATTCTTGTGAGTTCTGGGGATGATATCATTCTATAGATTCTGAGCGACAGGTTTCTGAAAGCTGGGATTTCACACATGTTCTTCAGACAAAAAAAGAAAACAAATTAGCTGGATATTTATGTTAAATGTTATTTTGATCACTCTAATCTCTATGAGCACTGTGGTAGATATGTAGGTCATACAGTAAAAAATGAAATGATACACTCTTTAAATTTTCCTTAAACACCATCCAAAACAGTAAAGCATACTAAGGTGCTTTTCATTCATTGAGTGAGCACAGTGCTCTGCCTTAGTATTCATCAGGAGTAAAGCTGTTAGCTAGGGTTAAGACCTTATTAAAGTAAACAGCGAGACCTGTCACTCAGCTGTCCTGTTGCGCACATCACTGGGATTTATATGAACATGCTGGAGTGCTGCTTCCTCAGCAGAAGTGCTTCTTTCAAGATGGAAATTTTGCACAGAAGAAGATTTTTGAAACAGTTTCAGTTTCTTTCCATGTTCATTTTTAAAGTATGCCTCAAAGCAGTCATTCAGTCTTACAGTTTTCATTTAACAGGATGAGATTTTCAAGTGCTGAATGGTAGAGAGCAGGAATGTCTTGTGAAAACAGGTTTTAGAAGTACCTTGATATTCTAAACAATGCATTGCTTTTTTTTTTATTTATTACCATGTGATTCATGCTGCAAATTATTTTGCTTTTTTTCTTTGAGTTTGACTCAGTAACTTTGGAAAGTAATATTATTGTGTCCTCTTCTAAAGAGAAAAAACTACAAGCCAGGGAGGCAAAGATATTTAAGAAGTAAACACTGCAAAAGATTAAATATGTGATTACCTGTGTGTTTATGTCTACATCCGTTTTTGTACCTCTCTGTCTTTAACCTAATATATGTATGTGTATGTGTGTGTGTGTGTGTGTGTGTGTGTGTGTGTGTGTGTGTGTGTGTGTGTGTGTGTGTCTGTGTATATATGTATATAGGTTCACAGGTGTATACTAGGTTAATGGCCCTGGAGCCTATATAAGCCTAGCCCAATAAGATTCCCTGGCATCATGCTGCCCAAAGTTAGTTCCCAGTGCCCCTGTCAAGCAAGGCCACTGAAGTCATCCTTGGGGTGAACTTCCTATTATTACCCATCCATTTGTAAAGATTTTTCTTAAAGAGGGCCAATGAATTGCTCTGCTTGACGTGAATGGGAAGTTTGTTCCAGAGTATGGCAAGTCTCTGGGTTAGGAACCCATATATATATATATTTATATATATATATATATATATATATATATATATATATATATATATACATATATATGGGTCTCTGTTAGAATGTCAAAAGCACGGTTCAACGAACTGTACTTTGATGAACACACTTTAGCAAAAGTGCATAACATCGAATATGCACTTTCATTAAAGGAGACTGAAAAAAGGCGAAAACATGCTGTTTGCATGTTTTGTTAGTTGTACATCAACATATACTGCTGATGTACATCTAACACACCTCTTGTGGAGTTCACGGTACAGTTGAGATGAGGGAATATTCCCTTTTCCCCATTGTAGTGCGATCTCTGATTTAGAATATTAAATTAAGGGGGTGTGGGGGAGCAGAGGGGCTTGCCCCCCTGCAAAATACTGTTTAGAGGTTGTTTGTCTGTTTTTTGCCAGTTACGAAAACCGGCTTTTGTGAAAGTGCACATTCGATATTGTGCACTTTCGCCTTTATCCACTTCAATGTTGTTAGATCGATGTTGTGTGCTTTCGATCTAACAACATAGACCCATATGTATATGTGTGTGTATATATATATATATATATATATATATATATATATATATATATATGTAGGTTTTTTTAATCTTAGCCAAAAGGCTAGGCTGAGAAGCAATGCGTGTGTGTGTGTGTGTGTGTGTGTGTGTGTGTGTGTGTGTGTGTGTGTGTGTGTATATACATACATATATATATATATATATATATATATATATATATATAAAACACATATATATATATACACACACACACACACACACACACACAACTGTGTTTATATTTTATAAGCATATGACACTATGTACATGTATGTGCATGCATATTTTGTAAATCTCTCTCTCTCTCTCTTTATATATATATATATATATATATATATATATATATATATATATATATGTATATATATATATATATATATATATATATATATATAATATGCATATATATATATATATATATATATATATATATATATATATATATATATAGATATGGATGTATATCGCTAAGTTGAATGTTCAGCTTAGTGATCAACTGACTGAGCACAAATGCTTGAAAGCAAAATAATTAAAAAAAAATTATCTTGGCTGTTTTGCAATATCAGAAAAAAACAGGTATGTGCGATCAGCTGATTTTTTTATCATGTCCACCATATTTTTCCCTGATCGACAAAGTAAACTTTCGACCATAAGAATGTATTTTGTATACGTACGATATATATGTATGGATGGTGCAGCTCAGTCTACTGAATAGCCAGTTTGTTGAGAGTGGTTACTTCTCTGGAAAGTGATATTGAATGAAAGCATGCTTTGTCAAGTGTTGGATGTATTGAAAGGAGGAAAAGTGAGTGCTTGCATTTATGGTAAGTGGGAATGTGTTTTAATACTGAAATGTCTGGATAAGCTAAAGGTTTTTGCATTAGAGTGGGAGTGTGTGCACAAGCATTTGTGGCATAAGGTTTGAGTAAGGGCTACTAGGAAAGGGCACAGATTCAATGCTGTGCATGTGTGCTGGTATATGCAGTATCTACTTGAGTGTCTTGTGGTAGTGCTAAGGGAAATGCTTTTCTAATGCCAGGCATAGGGTTGAGGATAGGGGCAGAGTTAGGTTCAGGGATAGTATACATTACTAAGATGGAGTATGGGTGAAGAAAAGGTATATAACATACATAAACATTTCACTCACAAAAAAAAAAAAAGACAAAGAAGAAACATGCAGAATGTAAAATATGATTGTCATTACATATGCTCATAAAAGTGTACCTTGGAATAATTGTTTTACATAAGTTTGAAACAGGATGAATTATATCTCTAGTCTAGTAATGAACAAGATTATTAAAGCTTATCAAACAGCTATACCTTAAAAAAGGGAAGCGAGATTTGGAAGACCTGGCACATTTCAAACTAATACTGCTATAAAGTGTGGATATAAAACATTTTGGCAAAGTGCCACTGGTTAGATTCAATGGTCTTCTTTGAGAAGTAATACCAGGACCCATGCATGGAGCATTATGGAATAATCCCCCTCTGAGAATTGAACATTGTGGCTTAAGTTTATAGAGCTTTGAAAAAGAAACAAGGGGGGGGGGGGATCATTTCATTTTTACATCCAAAAAGCATGTTATATGATGCATTTACAGATGTATTTAGAATACTTGAAATGTTAATAGCAGAGAGAGAGATGTAAATGGTGTCTGACGGTTGTATGTGTATTCTATACGCACAAGGAGAGCTTTAATTGATCTGAAGATAATACATGTTATGTTGAGTGATGTAGAATGGTTATTACCGGTAATGCTTGTCAGTTCTGTATATATGCGAAGGAATTGACTTTGAAGTTTCATATGCAGTAGCTGCTAGCCTTGCCAGCTAGAAGTTTGGGTGAAATATGTGGGAATGTTTATTCAGTAAGGGCAGAAATCTGGGTCAAGAACTAGAGGGTATTGCAAAAAAAAATTGAAGCAGGTTACGGCAGATGAAGTGGTAGAGCTCAAATAATAAAAGTGATGGTAGCTGCCCTAGTGTTACATTTGGTGAAACATGTCAGTATGGGTGAAAGGTATAAGACAGCAAATAGATCTAGAAAGAATGCATGATGGTTTTATCTGGTAGTGCATGGAGAAGGAATAAAAGGGCAAGGTGTAAGGAAAGGTTGTATATGCCTGATTTTCAGATGTATGTGGTAGCACTTAATATAATGCAGACTTTGAGATTCTGAAGAGGAACAGTTTGAGCTAGGTAAAATAGAAAGGGCTGATTTAGGGCAGGGGAGGAGCTCATTTCCAGAAATAAGAGACCTGCAGATAAGAATGCATATAGCTACTTAAGAGGCTTTCTTTTGAAGGACAGGAAGGAACAGTGTGGGAATTTAGAGATACAAAGAAGTGACACAAGATGGAAGGTTAAGGGACACAGTGGAGGGACTTGTTACATGAGGGAAGTATGGACACATTTAAAGCATTTGAGTATGTGAGCAAACAGTACAGGATGGTGATAAGTACACTGTTAAAGAATGCGGGTTAGAGGTAGGCACTATATGAGAATACATCAGGTATGAATTCAGCAGTGTGGAAGGATGATTTGACTTACAAAAGAGATCCATAAAGGGGAGCAAAATAGAGGACTTTGAGGAATATAAAGGCTGATGGGGGAATGCAAATGAAACATCTGAGCAAGTCAGTTGGGGCAAGGATAACATGGAAAGATGATGATGAATTGGGAAGGGCATATGATGAGTTTTGTAGGGTCTTTTTGTTTGCACATTCTGGTATTGATGATAACTGTATGTAGGGTAACAGTATTATACATACATGTGCTGGTTGTTAACCTGGCTTAAGGCTATTGCATTGTTCTTAATGTGCTTTTCCTGCTTTTATTACTGTGTGACAAAGTCATGTCTGAAAAATAGCACATTGGTCCAACTAACCAAAATGCAAATGAGTAAAAGAAAAGAAATAAATTAAATTACGGAATTTGGGAAGAGTGTTTACAATAAAGGGTGGTAGATGCAGAGGCATTTATTGTGCAGCTGGCGCAAGACCCCTAAATGTAGAAGAAGCAGAAGAACTTTAAATGAACAGATGAAGTTTGGAGGTCTTTGGCATAACGGGCAGATTATTTCACAAGTCAAGGTATTTTGGGGAGATTATACACCTTTGGGAGGAAGCAGCAGGAGAGTGGGAAGGGTATAGAAGTACAAAAACGAGTTTAGGCGGGAGGTGGTAGCTGTGATTATGTGGGCACTGTAGAGTCAAAAAGAAATGGAAAATTAAATAAATTGAGTCTGGTTAACTAAAATGTGACATAGTGAGGCTTTTAAGAGTTCTAGGCCCAGTAGTAAAATTAAGGAAGTTCTGTGTTCACATGCTAAAAAGTGGAACAGGAGGAGAAAATTGGTGAGATATCTGGTGACATATGATGGTTTTGGGAGGTGCGAGTGGAGGGAATAGAGAAAATAAGTAGGAGATAATAAAATAGGTGGTGCATTGTATAGTTCAGGGGACTGGTAACAAATGAATACCTATGTGTTAGTCTGCGAATGTATCGTTAGTTTTGGAGTTCAGAACATTGCTTGTCAAACTATTTATTTACTTTTTGACATCTCACATCTGTTTTATTATTTTTTTTTGGATTAAAGAAAAAGTCCTGTATTTTTTCAAAGGCTGTTAGTCACCATGTTTACAGTATGCAAAATGCATTGCTCACACTGGGTGGTGAGAGCAACTATCAGCTTTTATTTAAGTGATTTTAGATGAATTCCAGAAGTGGGTACTTCTGCTTTTGCATTTGCTGGTTTGTCTCCTCCATGTTGAAGCCCAAGGTATGAAGTGTTGGCTTGTTAACACTGTCTGAATACTGGTGCAAACAGTGATAGTACAGTTCAGAAAGTGAGCACAGACAGGAAATAAATCTTTTATTACCTTAGCAGTAATGGTATAGCTGTGAGAGGAGGCGTGATTCTGAGTTTTTATCAACAGAAGAAATTGCATCAGTAACTGTGATTATAATGAGTTTTTAATGTTGTGGAAGGCTTCTACTGTGAGTGGACAAATGCAAATATAACAAGGATCAGAATCCCTAAACTGCAATCATCAAAAAATCATACCAAAAATACTTCTGAAAGTTTTTTTTGGGGGGGACAAGCCCATCTGTACCCCATAATGTAGGGACAAGCCCCCCCACCCCATAGATTTGTGTATGTATGTATATATATATATATATATATATATATATATATATATATATATATGTGTGTGTGTGTGTGTGTGTGTGTGTGTGTGTGTGTGTGTGTGTGTGTGTATATATATATGTATATATATATATATATATATATATATATATATATATATATATATATATATATCAAATCCATGGTTGCTCTAACTCGAAGAAATTGTAAATACCCCCCAACCCAAAAAAAAAAAAGCAATCATGTCTGGCACAACTTGCCATCACTGATTTCCTACAGAGAAACTCTAATCGTTAGTGAGTTGAACCTTGGCAATTGAATCTCAGATGTTCAGTCTTCGCCCACCAGCAGGTTAACCATTGTGAAAGAAAAGGCCCTGACACTGGCTATAAGAGAAGAGTAATGAGAAGGAAATAATGACAAGGAGAAGTCTTGGGTAGCATGGGAAAGGGACTGGTTGCTGTACTTATATCTGAAGTCAGGCTTTAAGAGTACTAGTGGAGTGGCACTGCATTTTCACTTTGCCATCACTATTTGGCCTGTCTCCATTCTAAAGGTAAATTGTGAAGGGTGCTTGTCTTTTACTGAGGGAGGGTACTTGCACTAAATTATAGTTCAGTGAAAATATATCTTGCTATAGGCAAGTTATAGTATTGCTACTTTACAAGTGGGTCAATTTCAAAAAAGCTGAAGAGACAGAAAAGGGTATATTTTTACTAATGAATAGTTTGCATCACTCAAATCACTGGCATTGCTCAGAACTTTGCTTTTTGGTTGACACTGTCATTTATATACTATATTGTATCACTTTGCCAGTTGAGGCAAGTTGTATTTATTGATTGTTCCAGCAGGATGTAGATTGCAGTCATTTTTTTTCTGCTGTGTTTTAATGTAACCTTTATATTGTGAAATTTTGTATAGAGTATTCTGAAGTTGTAGTTGTGATGATGTGAGGTAGTGCCAGCTATGCCAGAAAGAATACAGCAGTGCATGTGTAACATATGAGAGCATAGCTAGCTGGAGTTTTGTAAATAATTTTATGTCATTTGTATATCAAACTGATTCGTACAGGTGCTTGTGTTAAAAATGTATTTGTAGAGCCGCTTGTGTTAAAAAAAATGTATCAACAGTGGATCCTGCTGGACAGAAAAGAAATATATATGTATGTCAGGCAGGCTGCATTGTGGTAATTGCTGAAATGTATAGATGTTAACAGAGGATGCTGGAAGGCAAGGGTTTAAGCTCAGACCAGTTTACCTCAAGAAAAATAGCTTGAAATTAAATGACTTGGTTTAGGCCACAAAGATCTGATCTTACAGGCGTGAATGTAGCCAGAGATGCAATGTCTGTTCTGGGATCCTGCTCTTATTGTCCTTAGTGGTGAACTAATTGCTACCCTGGGGTACCAGGGAATGGCTGGTTAGTCTCTACAAGAAGGATGAAAGTAATGGAATTGTTTTATAGTCTCCAGATGCCTTAGGAAAGCTGTAGGTATGTATTGTGACACATATGCGTGAGATGCTTGTTCAGCTTCTAGTCAGGTGGGTAGTGTGGCAACCATTGAGTCAGGTGACCAGATGTGATGTCATTCTATAGCCGGCACTGAAATTGTGTTTAGATATTAGTGAGAGATGTGATAGTGACACTGAGCACTCTGTTTTTGGGAACCTGACAACAAAGACACTCACCCACTTCATCTTGCCTTGCTTTGGTAAGTAATTTAACTAGGAAAGAGTAATTTTTTCAGTCATTTAGGAAAACAGTGAGATTAGCTAAAAATATTGTTTTTCCTGTATCTGTCTGAGTCTTTTCATCTGTGTTAGTTTTTATATTTCCTGTGAATTGAAACTTTGGTGTTTATTGTAAATAGATATTCAGCATTTTCATGTTTTCTATTGTATTATTTATTATTAAATATAGTTATACCTTTCATTGTGGCTGGTCTTTTAAAAAAAATATTTTAACCCTTGGGAGTAATTGCATTTATTTGGTGACACTGTGGCATCATGCTCCTGAAAGTCTTGTTATTAGGCCAATCACTATCATTTGTATAAGTATTAATTTTACGGAGAGTAATTGGGTACTGTGGTAAGAGCCTTAAAGTAGCTGGCTGGTGGCAGTGAATCTACCATATAGTCTGAGTAAAGGTAGTACAGCAGGTAAATCTGTGCCAGCCTTTCCCAGGTGTGTGTGTGTGTGTGTGTGTGTGTCTGTGTCTGTGAAAATCAAATGTCAAAGAGTGTGTGTCAACTACATGGAACAGGGACACAGAGGTCTGGTTTCTGCAGAGAGAAAGGCAGAGTCTTATTTGGGCCCAGAGAGGAAAGCCCAGACCCAGGATTGGAGTGTGTTCCCCGTGTGATCTTAAAGGGAAATTGTGTTTGGTGCAGAGTGTTGTATCTGGAAATACTGTGTGTATCCATTTTTATTGTAAGTGAACATCCCCCACCAGTGTTAGTGGTGAGGATTGAGGCTCCTTGATTACTGGCCCAGAGGACGGACATCACAATAGCAACTGCAAAAGTTGACATAACAATAAAGTCTAAGTACTTATCACTTGTTATGCACAACTGGGATATCTAATAGCCCATACCTGTCCTTGTGTGGAGGGCACAGTCATTTCTGTACTTGTTGCTATGAGGACTTGCCACCAAATTTAACTGATACATGTACATACTTAGATGCAAGATTTTTATTTGGTAAGAGGATCTTCTAATCATAAGAGAATATTTTGTTTTTGTTCATCATGCTGTTGGCATGCATTGTGGACCCTGGGTATTTTCAACTTTTTCCCCTAGCGTATCTGTTGAGATGAGTAGCCGGAAGTCTACAGCCCTCAATTCCTTTGAAGCAGCCTTTATGTAAAAAAAAAATAAAGCTAGTAATCATAGTAAGTCAATGATACTGCTATTATCAATGCTATTGGCAATGTTTGTACAATGTTTTTTTTTCTCTGTTCTGTTTATGTAGGTAGTGATATGGTAACTTTCTCAGTAACACTGATGGGAGTTTCGCTAAATCATAGGAAGGAGGAGGATTTTGTGGTCCAGATCTTGCAAGGAGTTGGAGTGTCTTGTGTTGGAAGTATTTTAGCAACGTGGCATGAGATCAGTTGCTTCACTTTCATGGATATTCTGTCACTGAATGAAAGCTTGAAGGTGACACTTTTTATGGGAGCAAAGACCAAAACTATGAGTTTGTTAATAGTGAATTCTGGGTTTTACAGCTACTTTAATATTCTAAGTCCCTCCTACACTGAAGGATAGCAGGTTCTGTGTTATTACATTTTAAAGATCTGTAGAATGTATTAAAGCCCCCACATGCCTTGCATTTAGAATTTCTATATTCTTTGTTCTTCCAATATGTTATGTTTTGTTATTAGTTATTCCTTTGTTGTAAGATTTTATTTGTTTAGTTAATATTTATTAATTGGGTTACTAGGATGGTTGACAGCACCATTTCAAGTTATGACTTGAAACACAAAGGCAAATGCAAATATAAATGTACAATTTAGTACAGATAAGCATCTAGCATGTTTTTTAAAAATGGGTGGAAACTAAAGTACCTCAAAAAAACACGTAGCTATAGTGAGAATATGCAAACTCCATATATACAGTGACTGAAAGCAAGGTTTTTCCCCTGACCCGGATCTGTGAAGTTGAAGTCTTATCAATAAGCTACCATGCCACCAAATTATATAGTCATGACATGATTACAATCTAGGAGAATGTTCCTTTTCCAGTGGAACATTCTAAGCTTTCATAATTAGGGCTTACCTGCATGGCATCTAGGGCCAAGGAGGGCATTGGTCGTCCATATTCAGCAATTATCAGCCCTGTCATTGAGTACAGTGCAGTTTTGGTATGTATCTACCTGACACATTCAAAAACTGGAAAGTCCACAGAGCTTCCTCATGAAAAGGATCAGCCACATCTGTGGGTTCTACATAACCCACATAAATTCTGGCAAACAATCAGCTACCTCCTCAACCCTGGAAAAAACTCCATCTCCTCTCCTTCCACATCAAATACCACCAAACCCATATGCTCACAACTCAATTCAAACTTTATAAACTCAATCACAAGCCTCCTAGATAACCACCAAAATCTACCACATACAATCCCACCCCCGCGTCTCTAGCACTACTAAACTCTTCTCATTAAAACCTACTCAAACTTCCTACATTAAAAAGCTCCTAGGCAAACTAAAACCATGCTGCCTTGCCACTGACCAATTTCCAAATGAGTTCCTAAAAATTGCCACTCCATCCATTGCCTATCCTGTGTCCATACTAATCAATTGCTCAGTCTCAGAACAATACATGCCTCAACTCTGGAAAGTCTCATACATCATCCCCCTTCACAATGGTGGCCCCTCTAGAGATATCTGAAACTACCGCCCCATCGCTATCTTCCCACCCATAGCAAAAATCTTGAGAAATGCATTCATCAGCAACTTCTGAACCATCTTACTACTAATAACCTTCTCTCGGAAACCCAGCACAGCTTTAGACCCAAGCACAGCACAAACACAGCCTTAATATCCTTCACTAAGACTGTCCATCATCTTATGAAGAATGGACTACTAGTATCAGCCATTTTTTTGGACACGTCAAAAGCTTTTGACACCATTTCCCACCAACTATTACTTAAACTGGCCACATACAATCTTAGTTTCAGTGTCTCTAACATGGTTTCACAGTTATCTATCTAACCATCAACAGGCTATTAAATGGGAGAACACTCTCTCCCCACTAATGTCAATATCCACCGGTGTACCCAAAGGATCCATACTTGGCCCCCTTCTCTTCATCATATTTACTAATCTAAATTCAGCAACCAAACTTGCCTCAATCATATAGTATGCAAATGACACATACCTTATCTGCTCTGCACCTTCCCCACTAGAACTACAGAATAATATGCAAAAAATCATTTCAGGAAATTGAAACTTACCTATCAAAACATGAGCTGATTCTAAACCCAAATAAAACTAAGTTAATGATTTTTTCCAACAAACCTACCAAGCACAGCTGCCCACCCCTATGCATTCAATCAGCCAATGGTACCATAACTGAGTCTACAAATCAGGCCAAGCTCCTAGGTATGACAATAGATAACCGGCTAAAGTTTGATATTCATATCTCCCAAACTATCAAAAAAGTCCATGCTAAACTTGGTGCTCTATATAGGGCCAAACCTTTCCTAACACCCCAAAACAGATTAGCAACTGCTAGATCACAACTTCTGTCTACCCTTCTCTACTGCTCACACACTTTCACCAACAAAAATGACCTTCATAATCTTGAGTCCTGCTATAACAAATTAGCAAAGTTTGCCACCAATCACCCCCACAAAACCCATCATTGTACTGCTCTTCAACAACTCAAATGGCTAGAACTCTCCAAACTGCTAACACTCAACCAACTTACATTCACCCACAAAATCATTCACAACCCCAGTAACTGCCCAGCAATTTCAGCCCTGGTCCAACTACAGGTAAAGAACAGGTCCCTTAGGTCTTCTGATAAGCCACTGCTCAAAATGACACAGTCTCACAACTAACATGGTGACTCCCTCTACTCTAATAAAATAGCTACGTCCTGGAATTCTCTCCTCCTAAGCATACAAAACACTCCCTGCTATTCTTCCTTCAAAATAAAGCTAAAGGAATACCTTATAGGTAACTAGCTCTGCCTGTGCTGTTCACCAGCGTAATCTCAGCTCTCCTAGTACCTTCTCTACCCATGTTCTGTCATCTTTTACTGCTCAGTTTAATTTAAGTGCCATTATTACAATGATTTGTTTTAGTCACTGTCAATTTTACTCCATAGTATAGCAATTATTCTATGCCGCGGTGGTACGGCGGTAGCGTTGTTACCTCACAGCAAGAGGTTCTCCCGTTCAATTTTTGGCTGGGCCTGGGAGTGCCTTCTGTGTGGAGTCTGCATGTCCTCCCAGCGGTTGGGTAGCGTTCGAAAGACATGCATGCATAAATGGGCGTGCCTTCGTTGAAGGTTGGGCGTCGAGCTGGCACCTCAGCGTTTGGTAAAAATCTACTGCCAATCATTAGCAGACCGGAGTTCCACTGTGGTGACCCCTTACTGGGAAAAGCCAAAAGAATTAAATCTTACCTTTCTCCTACAGCTAGAACAACCATAGCACATACTCATCTAATCTCTACCCTCCTCTATGCCTCACCTATTTTTACTAATCTTTCTAAAAATAACCTCAGCAAACTGGAAACTTCCTACAATAACATCGCTAGATGTGCAACAGGTAACCCTTACAGAACCCACCACTGCATAAATATAAAGCAGCTTGGATGGCTTGAACTACAAAACATGATTAAATTCTATCAACTAACCATCGCCCATAAAACTGTTTATAAAACTTCCTGTACTCCTAGTCTATCTACCCTCATCACTCCATACATAAATCTGAAATCACTGCGTTCCTCACACAAAAATCTTCTATATACTTCTAAACCTAACAACAAAGCTGGTGAATCTCTCTTCTCTAATGCTGTTGGAAAAACCTGGAATCTTCTCCCCAGCGACCTTTCCTCTCTTCCCTCTCTATCACTCTTCAAAAATAGACTAAAACCCTTCCTTAGAACACACTGGTTGTGCCCCTGTACTAAACCTGACTAGGCTACTATCCACCCAATTAAACTTAGCTCTGCCTATCCCTCATTACTCATAAACTATTATATATATATATTTTTACCTATAAATACTGATTTCCTCCCAAACTACACTGTGCCGAGTCACCCTTTATATTTCCTACTGAAGAATATATTTGTTTTTTCCTTTTATATTTTGTATATACTTAACCTGCCTCCTCTCTTGACCTTAGTCTTTCTATTTATCTATGTTTTATAACTACATATTGTATAGTATAAGCATTCTTGCACTACAATGTTTTTTGTTTATCCTCACAGAATACTATGTAATATTTTATTTTTTATATATAATTAATGCTGTTATTTAGTCATCTTTTGCTGTTTTTTTGTGTCGATGTACCTGAAATCTGCTTGTTTAATATGAATATTTTTATTTAGTCTTATTTTGTATATTGATTTCTAAGTTTTTCATTTATCTGTAGTGGAGCTTATCTCCGCGGGCCTCTACTGAAAATGGACATGCATCCAGTTAGACTAGCCCAGTCAACAAATGTAAAATACAATAAAATAAATAAAATAAAATTATTCTCTGTAAACATGCCACATACTATTGTGTAGCTTATGTATCTGTGCAGTGCCCCCCTTCAGATTCAGTTTTTATACCCAATCAACCAAGAAAATCATGGACTACTGTTCTAAGAATCATGTTCAAGAACCTATGGACTACTGTTCTAAGAATCATGTTCGAGTACCTGTGGACTACTGTTCTAAGAATCATGTTCAAGAGCCTATGGACTACTGTTCTAAGAATCATGTTCAAGAACCTATGGACTACTGTTCTAAGAATCATGTTCAAGAACCTGTGGACTACTGTTCTAAGACTCATGTTCAAGAACCTGTGGACTACAGTTCTAAGAATCATGTTCAAGAACCTGTGGACTACTGTTCTAAGAATCATGTTCAAGAACCTATGGACTACTGTTCTATGAATCATGTTCAAGAACCTATGGACTACTGTTCTAATATGATACTGGAATTTCTCTGTATCAATATGTATTATGTAGTATTTGTACTATATTATTTCATGTATTGTATTTGTATTATATTCTTACTCTTTTTCTTATTTTAAATTTTTCTTATTTTATTTTTATGTATCTTGGTACTGTAGCTTTTCTCCCCGGGTCTCTGCTGAAAATGGGCTACTCATCCAGTCGGACACTACCCAGTAAACAAATGTAATAAATAAATAAAAGATTACAGGGCTTAAGTAACATGTCCTATACACCTCAAGGCATTATCCCTGCATTCTGTTTCTTACAGGCTGTTGATAGGAGATGCATGCCTGACATACAAGGAATTGTCAGATCACACCTTGATAAACATCCTGCATATCTGCAAAACAAACAGCACCAGAATTACTTCTACAGGCTTAAACCGTGCCTGTGACATAACTAAGACCTGCTGGAGAAACAGGTATGTATCCCAGAGACTACCCCTTCTGTGGAACAGGTTCCCGATTCATGTGAAGAATAGTTGCTCCCTAATCCATTTCAACTGTAACTTGGACAGTTGGATGGGGAGCAAAAAATTAATCCCTGGTTTAGCACCTATGTGTCTCTAATGGACATAGGTAGCTTAAAAATAGTTCATCTCCCAAGCCCCTGCTTACACTTATCAAGGATACCAGAACTTGTCAGAGATTCTGACGCATGCTTAAAACAAAAACCTGTAGTGGTTAGCCAATGAACCTATGACCTTTCCTTGTATACTGAAGGTAAAAAAAGGGGATTTGCCATTATAAGTCCAAAAAGCACTCCAGACTCAGAAACACCAATAAAAACTTTTAATCTAATAAAGCTTTCTGGATTTCTTCCTTCATCAATGTTAAAAAACACTGATGAAGGGAGAAATCCTGAAAGCTTTGTAAGATTATAAGTTTTTATTGGCGTTTTTGAGTCCAGAGTGCTTTATGGATTTTACTGGTTTTATTGCTGTTGACTCAGTTTACTGGCTTCCTCGATCCTATTTCCCTTCCAGTTTATTTATCACTCCTGTTGCAATAAGGTACTCACTTGCACTAACAGAATGCTTACTGATGAGGACCTGTTGTCCTGAGTGAACAGGTTGCATTCAGTAGCATGTCCCATCTCAGGCCATGTGATACTGTATGTGGACATGCTTTCTCTAATCTTTGATCCCACCAGGTTGTGGTACTTAAGGTGTGTTACATTAGAACATAAGATTTTCTGCAGAACTAGGGGATCTAATCTCTATGTTTATGGTGCCCCATATTACTGCAGCACACAATCCTTACATTTTTTGGGGTACCTACAGACATTCTTGCATGCACATTTATGATACTGGCTGAATGGCTTGTGGGTTTCATGCAACAGGGAACTTGACAATTTGCAACGATCTGTGATGGAACTAAGATCATGACAGGAGGCCTGGAATAAAACCTTTCTTGATGAAACAAAGGATACCGTGGAGTCTTATCCAGTGCAGCAAATTCCATGTTCCTCACAGGATTACAGATGTCTCATAAGATGTAAGATTGAAGTCATGCAAACAAAGATTTTCCCCTTAATTATCATAATACAATGGCATTTAGACTGTGCTGTTTATGGAAACACAAGGCCCTTGACTTTCTGTTTAGTAAATCAGAAGGGCAGAGGCAGACCTTTGATCCTGAATGTAATTTAGAGTAGAATGACGTGCCATAGGGAAAGAGAGGAGGTTTGCAGAGGGGAGGAAATTGTCTCAGCTCTCTGCCCCTTTACTGACCATGAGAGAGAGAGAAGAGAGAGAGGTGATCTGGCAGATTAACAAGCTGAAGTCTGAAGGCACCAAGACCTGGTATTCTGCCTGTAGAATTGATAGAAGCTGCCACAAATTGTCATTGTTTTGCTGTATCCAATGGGATGGAACATTCTATTAAAGGGGATGGAAAATCCTCCCCGTCCAGAATTATTAAACCGTTACTCCAGCTGCCAAACCTAGGAAGCCATCTAAAAAGGTTAATTGGCATTGACCTTTCTCTCACTGAGGCACAGAGTACAAACTCTGTACGGGATCTGGGGCTGACAAAAAACAACCATGCTTGGCATTTCTAAGTCATGGTCATCAGGCATCATTTAGTACTGGGTATTATGCATGGACAACATGTTACCAGCCGCTCAGCTGTTTGCATCTTGACAGGAAGAATTGCATCTATATATCTCCATTTCAGTGGCTACAAAAACAGAATTTCATTGAACAGACTGGATCTTTTTTTAATTGTTAAGGCTTTTTAAAATGTTGTAGGTTTTCATCTCCCGCTTAGTCTTGCTATAAGAAAAAAGCGCCCAGAGTTGTAAAAGCCTGCTCCTTTACATCTAGGTCAATAAATTTGTATAGAAGGAAATTTAATCATGGTACCCATACCTCTTAGCAAAAGAAATCTGGGACAAATACAAAAATAATGGGGGGGGGACAAAGACCCAAAAAATAGGGATAGATTGTAAATATTGCTCTTATAAACTTATAAAGTTGCTAGAATAAAAAGTTTTGTGTTAACATGCATTTTCCGAAGGCCATGAAGTCTGAAACTTAAATTGTCTGTTATTATTTAGTGACTTCAGTTCTAAATAATTTGCCTGAAAACCACAAATTTTATGAGGAACAGACCAAAAAAATGAGGTAAAAATCTGGAAATTCTATGAAAATCTGGACAGTTAAGAGGTATGATGGAGCCTTTTTCAGCCTGCTTGATGGCCCTGCTAACTTTCCAGATGGAAAAAGGGTGTAATACCTTTTGAAGGGGAGGAGAGATGCTTTTAGCAGATAACACAATCATGCTGTTTGATATCAAGACTTCAATAACCAGGAAATGGCATATCCTGCAAGCATCTGGGAAAATATCTTGATCAGTGAAATTAACTAACCATGATTACATGAACTCAGAGTTCCATCTTAAATATGGAGTTTCTGGACACTCATACCTAGTTGTTAGTCTAGTCAACACTTGACCGTCTGCCATAGGCGTAAATGTACATCACATTGATAGAATTATAGAGGAAGCTACTAGGAAACAGGATGTCCTGATCTTCTCACTGGAGCCCTGCCAATAAGATAACATATAACCAAACATTTGCATATATTCTCTGGGCACTACCTCTATAAATCCGAAATACCCTGTCATTTTAAAATTATTGTCTGATTACTACTCATCAAAAACTCAGCAATCTACCTGCTGACATTTTAATAAATATTTTTGCAGATGGGTTGCACCCCCACAAAGTGAAGAACAAGTTCATTATATCTCTAAAAGTATATAACTAACTCCATGGTCCCACAGCAGTGGGGAAAGGAAAGGCTTCATACTCCATTCCATATCAGTCTTACAGTAACAATGAATGTGCCTAGAAAACTACCATTTGATATAAAACAAAAGGTGATTTAAAAATATGCTTGAGACCTTAGAATCCAATTAAGTAGCCATTAGATACCATACCTCTCAACTTCCTAGCACAAGAAATCTGTACAGAGCTAAAAATAATGGGGGGGGGGGTGAAGGCCCATAAATAGGGACAGATTTTAAATATTGCTCTTTTAAAATTTGAAAGTTGTTAGAATAGCAGGATTTGTATTAGCATGCATTTTATGAAGGATATAAAGTCTAAAACTCAAATGTGAAATCAGTCCTGAGTGATTTGCTAGAAAACTATGCATTTTATGAGACACAGACTAAAAATATAAGGCAAAAGGCTGGAAGTTTTTATTTATTTATTTATTTACATTTGTTGGGAAATTCCAACTGGACGCAGGTGCTTCTTTCAGCAGAGGCCCGGGGAGAAAAGCTCCACAATGTAATATTAATACAAACATAGTCCCTGATGAAGAACATAGTACATACAGTAGACACATAACATCTGTGCCATCTAAGATGGCATGTATTCTAAATGGAAGATAGCAGTTATTAACATTGTTACATTAAGAAATTACAGCAGTATTATAAATAATAGGCATACAAGCATCAGAGTTGGCTGTAATCAAAGGTAGTTAGTGGGGTGGAAGAGAGGTTAAGGGTAGATGGACTGGGGGATGCTAGTGAGGAGAGTTACAAGAGCATAACCAGCATTTTTTTAGGTGAGCTTTAAGTACAACTTTGAAGTGAGTGCATGATCATACAGAGGTTATTGTGGGGGGGGGGGGGTTCCATAACTTGCATCTCCAGCAGAGTTCTTGGCTCTAGTTACCTGTAATTGATTTTTGTTGCTGGATCATAGTGTTCTGGTGGTGAGATAGGGCTGCAGTCGATTTTGGAGGGATGGAACTTTTAGAGGATGGTTTACTAGTTTGTGGGCGAATGAGAATTGATACCATTGAAGGAGGTGAGGGAGTTCTAGCCAGCCAAGTTCAATAAGTGAGAGACAGTGGTGACTACGGTAGGATGCCCTGGTGGCGAACTTGGTGATTTTGTTGCAGCAGGTCTTGAGTTTATTTAGATCACTTTACTTTAGGTTGGCATATATTGGAGAGGCGTAAAGAGGGGTGGAGATAAGGTGTGAATTTGAAACTGAAATCCTGGCTGCTTTGGTGAGGAATTGCTTATTTCTGTATAAGGCTCCTAGTTGTTTTGTGGACTTTTTTTATGGTCATGGATATGTGAATGTCAAATTTGAGATTATTGTCTACTTCAACTCCTAGCAATTTGGTGTGATCTGTTGAGTGGATAGTGGTGGTGTCTTTTCCTGTGATATTAAAGTGAGAGTAGGTTTGAGTACATTTGCTGGGTTGGAAGATGAGGAGTTAGTTTTGTTTGGATTGAGTATTAACTGGGCATCAGATAGCCAAGTTTCAACAGAGGAAAAGGCATCCTGTGTGACCTTTTGTAGTTAGGGTAGGGACTGGGCTGGGCAGATGATGGTTGAGTCATCTGCGTATTGTATGTGTGTGCCATTTTTGGTGGCAGTGACTAGATTATTGGTGAAAATGGAGAAGAGTAAGGGTCCAAGGATGGATCCTTGGGGAACACCAATAGAGACAGTTAGTTGGGGAGATATGCCATTCTGCCATACAACAGATTGCTAGCGGCCAGTCAGGTAGCTCTGAAACCAGTTGGTGACTGATTGAGAGAAGGATAGGTTATTGAGAACAGAGATGAGTTGTTTGTGTGGGACCATGTCATATGCTTTAGAAAGTTCTGTGTAAATTCGGAGAGTTGAGGGGTATGTCAGATACATGTAGGGTAAGAACTTCTCGGCTTCTCTTTTGGTGTCCCCATTTCACTTCAAGAGTGGATGACAGTCAACATGTGGCTTGTGTGACTATGGTGGTAAGCAGAACCATAGCTAACTCATCTCACACTTTGAGCAGTTGTAAAGCTTCATGAATGGTGCTGCCCTCAACATCTCAAAAAAATCTTCTTCTGTTCTTGCTATGAATGCACCATTCAGCTTTCTACAGTAAGAAACATCACATCACACCCACCGAGCATTTAATTTATGAATATCCTGCAATCCCACCATTTAAACCTGTGATTGTTCTTCCAATAACCTGTTCTCAGGGCAGACTCCCTCTTCATCCTGTTCAAGTTACAGCTCTGGTAGTAAGAATTTATTTTTTTATTTTTTTTGCACTGCTGTTATCTTATCTTATTTAGAGCTCTCACCAATTTTTGGAAGAAAAGGGGAAAGAAAGGGGACAAGGAAAGGCCAAAAAATATTTACCCAGAGCTAGAATGACTGCTGTTCAGAGTCACTTACTTCCTGTATATTAATAATATTTATTTAATGATAGGATGATCAAACAATATCAGGAGTCAAAGGCAATGATCCTTTTTTATTTATCCTCTAGAAAGTATTGCATATTTTGTCCTGATTTGTCATGATATAGCTTTAAACAATATTGGAATAAATACATATGAATGTGTGCCTAACATCTTGGAGATAATGAATAGCAACTTTCGGGACAGTTTAACATGAACACAACTTAGAGTAATTTATTTTTATGGAGACGTTAAATCTTACCTAACTAGCTAGCTAAGAATGATACCAAAAGGATACCTTTTCTCTCACCATCACATACTTAGTGAATATGTGTAGAGGTTTGGTAGTGAATATGTAAACAAGTCCAGTACATTATCAGTATATTTTTATAGTCTCCTGATACATGTGTGCCTGAAGAAGTGAGAAGGTCTGGTAGGTGCTTTTACAGCAGATGAGCAAAGCTCTTTTAGAGAAATTAAAATTGCTAACCCTGAAATGACTTCTGTTAACAAGTCATCACCTACCCAATGATTATACACACGAGAATACCACAACAGGTGATCAAGATTAGCAGGCATGTTCCCCTACAGCTAATTCAGACCACAGAAGAAGCAAAGGAAGTGGGTATGGTAACCTGGACTCAGATCTTCGTGACATGTACTAGGGGTCTGGCAAGACAATGAGACTGGATGCACACTTGTTTGGGGAGAAACGTTTAAGCTGACAACATAAACTATTTTACAGGATGGGTGGATATATGCGGGAGAATGCTCAAAGGCAAGTAGATTAGATAGATTTAAGCTAAGAGTGAAAATAATTTGGGTGGTGAAGGAAGTGGAAATACATGATAGAAATCTGTCAGCTCATGATTTAGTCAGACTGCAGATTAATGAGAAGGAAGATGGAGGGACAGAAAGTAGGTGGAGATAAAAAGCCTGGATGTAGAATGATGTGGAATGATGTGGGAAGGAGAACAGAAGGTGAAATAATGCTGTAGGAAGTCAGGAGGCTGAACCAGTAACAGGAATTAGATATGAGAAGGTTAAGGTGGGATGCTCTTAAGTGTCCTTGGAAATGGCAGATTGTCAGTGGAGGGATTTTGGGGAAGGGAAAGGGGTACTGAAGTGAGGCAGGTGGAATCTCAATGGAAGAACATACAGATGGGGATGGATAAGAGAGACAAGAGGGAGGGGGAGGTGAATAGTCAGTAGTATCTATGAAGGAAGAAAATGTAAAGGCACTAATATCAGAGAGAGAAACTATAATAGTATCAAAAGTGCAGATTTGCAGTGAGCATTTGGGGAGAAATTAGGAAAGCTTTTGGTATGGAAGGTATAGGAGAGGAAGCAGAGCAGAAGGGCTGAGAGAGGGAGACAGTACAGAGGGATATTACAAGGAAGGTATCAATGAACGAATGTAGACTTTGTTAAACAAAATATATCAGCAAGTGAACTGTCCATGATGAGGGGAATGAAAGAGGTACCAAAAGACACCAGTGAGGGGAAATCTAGGTGAAAAGAGTAGGTCAGAGCTTCATAAGGAAGTACAGTCATTGGAGACAGTTTGTTGGTGTTTGAAGGTAAGGAAGATATGAGGAGATGATGGCCTCTCCAGAGATTTCTATAGCATGTGGTCAAGGTTAATAAGTAAGACTTGATGTGAGATGTAAAATAATGTTATATTAAAAGGGATGCTACCATTGTTTGTACTAGAATTATAGTACTGTTGTTAGGAAAGGGGGACCAAGGAAAGCTTGATCCTGGAGGGCATAAATATGTCTCCCTTATTAATACAGATGCCAACATTTTAGCCTCAATCTTTTCACAGAGGATAGAAGGAATTCTGCCTAGAATAATAGGGATAGGGCAGAGAGGGTTTGTTATAGGGATTACAGTGGAAGAGGGCTGGTGGAAGTTGAGGGAATTTACTACTGAAGTGAGGAAGTTTGGATTGTCATTTTTTTTTATATTTTTAAGGCATTTGACATAGTTGAGTGGCATTTCGGTTTAGAATTTTGGAAGAAATACGCACGGGACCAAGACTTATGGGATGGAACAAGCATTGTATTATTCCCCAGAGGTTAGGTCGTTAGTAAATTTAGAATTAATGATAGCCGTAAAGGTAGGGTGATGTACTTCCTCTAGGAAGTTTTAAGAATTTAGAATGAATTCAGGACATGAATAGAAGTGAACGAAATGATGTAAGTCAGAAATGGAACAAGAGAAGTAAAATAAAATAGATGTTGATAGGAAGGAAATAAGAGATTATCTGGGTATAAGACCTTAGAGGACTTCAGGTTAGGCAGTGCAGGAAAATTATCTTGACTTGTTGTCCCAAGTTAATGGCTTATTGAAAAGAGGGTTGATTAAATCCTATAAATTAGAGGGATGAATAAATGTGTTGCTGATGATTAGACTTCTGGAGTTACTATATATGTTTAGGCATTTCCCACGAGGGGAAGCTATAAAGTTTGTTTAGAATATACAGACAGGCTATGATAAATATGTATGAAATAATAGGTGTAGTAGAATATTGAAATAAATATTAGGGCTTGAGGAATGTCCAACTTCTAGATGTATCTGTAGGTGGCAATATTAGCATGTATTTTAGGAACACAGAAAAGCCAACAAGGTGAAGAAGAGAAGGATAGATCATTAGGTTAAGAAGGATTTTGGAGCATTGGAAAGTAGAGGAGTATATAGAAGAGACATTCAGGGATCCCAGATTAATGAATGCATAGAATAATCCCAATGTTTAAAAGTTGAATTAAAGCTCTGAATTGGGGGAGATGTTGGAGATGGGACAGTAGAGGTTTGAATAAGGCAGATGATTGTGTATATAAAGTGGAGTAGAAGTACAGGTGAGGATTTATAAGTTGGGCAAAAGGGGTGGAAAAATTTGTCCTGAAAGCAGGGAGAATAGTTATAATTTATGCAACTGAAACTGTCTACCAAGGCTAGGTAAGTGTTGGTATAATATGGCCAATTCTGGAGGAAGTGATAGAAATCAGTACTCACAAAGCTGCAACTTGAATACAGATGTGTAAATATATATGCAAGGTTAGTTGACAGTAAATATGACAAGGGGGATAAGGCAAGTGATAAGGAGATGGGAAATGGTGAAACCTATAGTATTATCTGAAGAAGAAGAATGGAATAAGGTGATGAGGAGGCATGCTAAGTAAAAAAATATATATGGGATTAGTATTTAAAATGGTTGCAAGGGTGGTTCAGAATCCCGTAAGGTGCAAGATTCTGGAAGGTTGGGAGAGATGCTGGAGATGTGGAGAGAAGGAGGCTGGAAACTTGCCTATGTTTTGGAAATGCGAGGCAATTAAACATTTATAAACTAGTTGCACAGAGGAATGGGTAACAGTGCATGAGAAATGAGCCCCAGAATGATGGGAGCCTCTACTTTTAAGGTTAAGAAGAAAGGCGGATAGATGGCAAGATCAGGAGAAATAGTTACTGTATCTAGGAGGATGGGCAAGGAGTATAATAGTTAAAGGCTGGAAGGGTCATATAAGCTGGCAGAAGACATGGCAAAAGTCAATAACTTGAGCACATACAGGCATGTACTGCCAGTCCAGGGAGATATGAAAACAGTATGGAAAAGTGAAAAATAAGTGGGAGAAAGTAAAGGAGAGAATACTGGATGATTAAAATATTTATAATATCTGTAAGGGGTTTATGCCAGTTTCTAGGGGCTAGAGTGGGAGTCACAATTTACATGTCTTGTTTTTTTTTTTTTTTTTTTTAGAGCAATTAACAATGTCAGGGTTTATGATTAAAAATGGGTGATAGATGGATGGCAGTCTCTCCAAGAGGAGGCAGGGGCACTAGGGATAGCAAAAATCTGAAATAATATTTTGATGTTGAAATTAAAAGGTTGTAGTGGGTATATGTATATATAAAACAAGAAAAATATTAAGTTAAACATTGTTACATAAAGTGCACTTCTGTATATTATTTATAGTACAGCTCGGGTTGACAACATAAAAAGAAAAACATTTTGATGTTTTTATTGATGGTCTTGCAAGTTTCGAAATGGTCAGTAAAACTATTTTACAAAAGAGCCATTTTCTACTGTCAAGGTGATGGTGAGCAGGCTAGAGCAAAAAATATGGATTTGCTTTGGGTTCTGATGATCTACATGTAAAGCCATTACCAGAAGGTGGAGATCCATGACACCGTTCTTTGGCAGGGGGCATGCTTATAGCTGGTAGAGCAACTTATTCAAGAAACCATGCTAACTGGATTCAGGAACAACTTTTAGAAGATGGTATAACACTGGGCCAAGTATTTAGACACTAGGGATGAAGCCCTCCAGGACCAAGAGTTCTGGTAATTGTTGCTTTAGAGTGCTTTAGGAAGAATAATGGAGCATTTTATAATTCCATTTTATTGCCAGGATGTTAGGTGCATCTGTATTAATTTGTTTGAAAGCAACTCCTGTGCACCTCAGACTTCATTTCTGGATTTGAAGGATGAATAATAGAATTTGCTACACATTTTGCTGTGTTTTTTCTTGTTTGAATGGTTTCAGTATCAGTGATTGGAAAATCATGTAAATAAAAGTGGTAGAGGATTGCAATGTGATATGCTCTATAGTAAGCAGGTAATCTCACAATGATGTGGAGTGTATGTGAAATTTCCATAAATTTTAGATATTAACAGATATAATTAGATGATTAGTACTGGGCATTCTCTCCTCTGTACCACTTTACCAATACATGCTAATCCTAACTTCTACCGTAAACCTAACCCTGCCCCTACCCTAACCTTTCACCTTACTTTAGGAAAAACCTTTTCTGTAGCAATATCACTGCACAAGACAGACACTCAGCACACTCTCCAAAACAAAACAACAACAGTAAATGTATTCCGTTACCTGGCCTTTACCCTAAACTACATATGATCTCACACACACACACACACACACACACACACACACACACACACACACACACACACACACACACACACACACACACACACACATTCCTAAGCCCTAATGTTGAAACTTTCTGTATATCTAAAAGTTTCAGCATTAAAAAAGAAAACTGTTCATCTGCTTACTTGCAAAAAATATTAAAATCACACATTAAACACCAGTACAATCATAATAAATATAAAAGTTTGTTTGTTTGTACCACTGGAATATCGTGATCTGAGTTTTGGTTTATTCAAGTGCTTTTTACGTTTTATTGCCAACAGTGGTTCACGCACGTTGTGTTTGGACACCAGTACAATCATATTTTTATATATGGGTCACTGCTATGTGTTCTGGGCAAGCTTCACAAAATGCAAAGTATTCTACATTGGAAAAACAATTAACCCTCTCAAAATAAGAATGATTAAACCCCTTTCAGACATCAGGTATTAAGGACTTCAACAGCCCATTGTCTAGCCATGCTTAGGTCTACAGGAACTACGAGAATTTTGTTTCTCATGCAGAGACACACAGACTTCTCAGTGAATTGATCCAAATGTACCAAAAAGACAACAAAAGTCTAAAAAACTTAATTTATTTAGCGCTTTTATTTCTCTCCAAATAGAAACTTCATCAGAATACAAAACGATTACAGCCCAGCCTCACTTTAAAATCCCTCCAAATTACAAATGAACCAATCAAAGATGCTTAAAAGCTGCTTAAATAAATACTTAAAAACTATTTAAAGAAATGAACAGTAAAAAAATTTTTTTCCATTTCAAAATGTTTCAACTTAGCAAACAATTAATAGAGCAGGTTTCATTAATACCTACCTCTGGATCGATTCACTGAGAAGTCTGTGTGTCTCTGCTCGGTTGCTTCAGTGTCTTTTGGATTACAGTAGTGTAATTTTGTTTCTCATGTCATTGAGAGAATCAATTTGGGCCCATTACAAGGCAATCTGAATGCAAAGCTAGAGAAGAAAGAACTTGAATGGGAGAGTCATCTTGAAGCTTACTGGAAACCTTGACTCCATTAAGAACACTCTCGATTTATAGAAACTGGATCATAATACCTTCATTTAAAAGCAGCAGACATTTTTTTCCGTATTCTATGGCTGTTCTTGAATTTTGTTCGTATTTCATGGCTATGAGTGAGTTTAATTTTCATTTTATCTTTAGTAATAGATTAATTATGTATGTATGTATGTATATATATATATATATATATATATATATATATATATATAAAATGTGTGTATGTGTATACATATGTATACACACACACACACACACACACACACACACACACACACACACACACACACACACACACACATTTATAGATACACATATACATATATATTTTTTATTCATATATAGTTTGTTATACTTTTGGTTTTTACTTTTTCTTCCTTTGTAACTCTTTTAATTATATGTGGAGAGTTACCGAATAGCTGGGTAACTACAGCAGAACTAGTAAGGGAGACTGCTAGAAAGGTGCTTGGTGTGACATCTGGACAGAGGAAGGAGGTAGGGTTGCCACCTTCGTTCACGGCTAAAACCGGAGCCACGCCACGCCCCTCGTGTCACCATTAACCCCGCCCGCCCCACCCCCTCTCCCGCCAACATACCGCCTATTTTGTGATGTCACGACAGCATCACTCTACGGAACACCCTCTTTTTCGCTTCCGCCTCTTTTGGCTGATTTGCTATGCTTTTCTGTAAAAAGCATAGTAAATCAGCCGATCAACGGAACCTCTTTTTGGTTCCCGAGATTGCTTTTAATTTGCTATGCTTTTCTGTAAAAAAAGCATAGCAAATCAGCCGATTTACAAACTCCGATAGTCTGTTTCCTTTTTGAAACAGAATACCGGAGTTTGTACAGTGTTTTCTGGACTACCGGAGAATCGGTTTGATTTCCTGATAGTCCGCAAAAAAAACGGAGGGGTGGCAAGCCTAGAAGGAGGACAAGGAGACCTGGTCGTGGAATGAGGAAGTACAGGAGAGTATACAGGGGAAGAGGCTGGTGAAGAAGAAGTGGGATTGTCAAAGAGATGAAGAAAGTAGACATGAGTATAAGGAGATGAGGCGCATAGCAAAGAGAGAGGTGGTGAAAGCTAAGGATAAGGCATATGGAGAGTTGTATGAGAGATTGGACACTAAAGAGGGAGAAAAGGACCTGTACCGATTGGCTAGACAGAGGGACAGAGCTGGGAAAGATGTGCAGCAAGTAAGGGTGATAAAGGATAGTGAGGGAAAGGTACTCACAAGAGAGGAGAGTGTGTTGAGTAGATGGAAAGAGTATTTTGAGAGGCTGATGAATGAAGAGAATGAGAGAGAGAAAAGGTTGGATGATGTGGGGATAGTGAATCAGGAAGTGAAACAGATTAGCAAGGAGGAAGTAAGGACAGCTATGAAGAGGATGAAGAATGGAAAGGCTGTTTGCCCAGATGACATCCCAATGGAAGCATGGAGGTGCTTAGAGGAAATGGCAGTGGAATTTTTAACTAGATTGTTTAATGAAATTTTGGAAAGTCAGAGGATGCCTGAGGAGTGGAGAAAAAGTGGTTTGGTACCTATCTTTAAGAATAAGGGTGATGTGCAGAGCTGCAGTAAGTACAGAGGGATAAAATTGATCATTCACAGCTTGAAGTTATGGGAGAGAGTAGTAGAAGCTAAGTTAAGAAGGGAGGTAATGATTAGTGATCAGCAGTATGGTTTCATGCCAGGAAAGAGCACTACAGATGCAATGTTTGCTCTGAGAGTGTTATTGGAGAAATACAGAGAAGGTCAGAAGGAGTTGCATTGTGTCTTTGTAGACTTGGAGAAAGCATATGATAGGGTGCCTAGAGAAGAGTTGTGGTATTGTATGAGGAAGTCGGGAGTGGCAGAGAAGTATGTAAGAGTGGTATAGGATATGTACGAGGGTAGTGTGACAGTGGTGAGGACTGCAGTGGGAGTGACAGATCCGTTTAAGGTGGAGGTGGGATTACATCAAGGATCAGCTCTGAGTCCTTTCTTATTTGCAGTGCTGATGGACAGGTTGACAGATGCGATCAGACAGGAGGCCCCATGGACTATGATGTTTGCAGATGACATTGTGATCTGTAGTGAGAGTAGGAATCAGGTTGAGGAGACTCTGGAGAGGTGGAGATATGCTCTAGAGAGCAGAGGAATGAAGGTCAGCAGGGCTAAGCCAGAATATATGTGTGTAAATGAGAGGGAGGGTAGAGGAATGGTGAGGATGCAGGGAGTAGAGTTGGTAAAGGTGGACGAGTTTAAGTACTTGGGATCAACAGTTCAGAGTAATGGTGAATATGGAAGAGAGGTGAAGAAGAGAGTACAGGCAGGGTAGAATGGGTGGAGAAGAGTGTCAGGAGTGGTTTGTGACAGACGGGTACCAGTAAGAGTGAAAGGGAAGGTCTACAAGACAGTAGTGAGACCAGCTATGTTATATGGGTTGGAGACAGTGGCACTGACAAATAGGCAGGAGTCAGAGCTGGATGTGGCAGAGTTAAAGATGTTAAGATTTGCACTCGGTGTGACTAGGATGGATAGGATTAAGAATCAGTTTATTAGAGGGTCAGCTCATGTTGGACAGTTTGGAGACAAAGCAAGAGAGACGAGATTGTGTTGGTTTGGATATGTGCTGAGGAGGGATGATGGGTATATTGGGAAAAAGATGCTAAGGTTGGAGCTGCCAGGTAAGAGGAAAAGAGGAAGGCCTAAGATAAGGTTTATGGATGTGGTGAGAGAGGACATGCAGGCGGTTGGTGTGACAGAGCAAGATGCAGAGGATAGGAAGAAATGGAAAGAGATGATCTGCTGTGGTGACCCCTAATGGGAAAAGCCGAAAGATGATGATGATCTGAAGATTAATTTAATGTCAGTTTGAACTGTTCATTTTGATGTGTCTAATCATTAGTATGAACCACTGTGTTAATACATGCTAGCATAGTGAGATCTGTGGAAGTCCTTCACTTTATTAATAGAAATGGGTGAAAGTGCGTTAAAATATTATTTTGTTTTTTTGGTAAGCACAAGCTGATGCACATGATTTCACTTAACACAACTTCCCTTATGAAATTTGTGGAAATTAACCCCTTTTTATTTGGATATTTTTGTATGTGTATATGTATTTATTCTCCCTTTTTAATTCCCACAAGTCTTTTGGGTTTCAAATACCATGATGGGAATGAACCTCATTCCTAAGTCAATGTATGATTAAAGTTCACAAAATTAGTATTGCTTCAATCTTTGATGTCAGCCAGAAGTGCTCTTCACAGCACCCGCAATGTGCCTAGTAATAACTCCTTCTGCAGGTTATATAGAGTTACATGTATTGGTAAAATATCTGAGCATGACTGCAAATTCTTTTTTTATAAGACCTGCTGCTCCTGCTACTATTGGAGCTGTCTGTGTATCCTTATTCCACATTGCCCTCGTATCTGCCTGCAAGTCTTCGTATTTTATTACTTTGTGTCTCTCTGTTCATAAAACACTGTAGTCACTGGGTGTAGTGATTTCAATGATCAATGCTACTCGTGCCTTCATTTCATTGACTGCTATATCTGGTTTTCACGCATCTATTTTTTGAACTGTTGGTAATGGGTGATCCCATGTGATATAAACTTCATTTTATATAATGCTTTGTGGCTCATACTTTCAATGTTTTTCAGCTACTTCAACATTATAATGCTTGCATAATCCCCAATGCAAAAGTCGTGCCACATTATTATGCCTTTCAGTATACAGTCCTCCTGCCATTAGTGTATCACAACCAGCAACACGATGTGCGACTGTTTCCAATTCTGTTTTATAAAACCTACATTTGCCTATTACTTTGTAAACCATCATGTATGTAGTCTACTATCCTGGGCCACCAATATTAACCTTTCGTCTTTTGGTTTAAGTTTACTTCTTCTTAACCATTCATGCATTCGATCCTGATCAACATGAGGTTGTTCTATACTTGCAACTATATTTATGCATTTTCCACATTTCTTGCCTCCTCATCTGATCCTCCACCTTATAATCTTTCTTTTCTTTTTGGTACTTTCAGTTGCTGTCTGATTTTTTTCTACTTCTGGTTTGATTTTCATTCCTACTTGACACTGAACTTGCACTACATTTGGGTCTTGTAAGGTCAGCAGATATCTAAGCAGTCCCACAATTGCAGATCTATATATGTAATCAGTTTTGAGGAAGACCGTATCTCCTTCAGAACATGGAATACATAATCCTGGTATGCACTGATTTTTATAAATCATTTGATAACATGAAACATTCTTCTTGTTTTCCTGACCAACCGATCCAACACCTTTTGGGGCCAGTCAATCACTCCAAAACTGTAAGTCAGGGCAGGAAGAGCAAACTGGTTTATAGCTTCAGCTTTGTTCCTAGATCTCAGTGCTGTTTTCAGTACTAATTTTAGTCTTCTAAAACATTCCTTACTACGTTTATTCACATTTGTTCATGTGTTATTGTTGATCCTTCATCATTTCCCAGATATTTATATCACTCCTTGTTAATTATTAACTTAGCACTACTTATATAATTTGGCTGTACGTACTCTGTTAACATATCCCTTCTAACAGCACTACTTCTCTGTAAGTAGTTATATTCCTAGCTGCAACTCTCACCACTGAAAGATTACTAACTATGTACTACTTTGCCCAAGTGATTCTCCCTACTTAATTTCCTAACTAATGCTATGTTCCTCCATAGGTTCCCTGCCCCTCTGTTCATTGTGCATGCACAGCTATTGCATGGGTTTCTTTCATGCGTGACTCCCACCCCCACTTGGGATTAACTACAATACACATTTTCCACTTCATCCACTGAAGCTGACTATCATAACTAAATAAACCTCCAGGAAGCAAGAACCTGACACCCTACAGCTTTTCTGTTGTAATAGTTACATGGGTTTCTTTCATGCGTGACCCCCACCCCCACTTGGGATTAACTACAATACACATTTTCCACTTCATGCACTGAAGCTGACTATCGCAACTAAATAAAACTCCAGGAAGCAAGAACCTGACACCCTATAGCTTTACTGTTGTAATAGTTCCATGGGTTTCTTTCATGCGTGACCCCCACCCCCACTTGGGATTAACTACAATACACATTTTCCACTTCATCCACTGAAGCTGACTATCGTAACTAAATAAAACTCCAGGAAGCAAGAACCTGACACCCTACAGCTTTTCTGTTGTAATAGTTGCATGGGTTTCTTTCATGTGACCCCACCCCACTTGGGATTAACTACAATACACATTTTCCACTTCATCCACTGAAGCTGACTATCACAACTAAATAAAACTCCAGGAAGCAAGAACCTGACACCCTACAGCTTTTCTGTTGTAATAGTTGCATGGGTTTCTTTCATGCGTGACCCCACCCCACTTGGGATTAACTACAATACACATTTTCCACTTCATCCACTGAAGCTGACTATCGTAACTAAATAAAACTCCAGGAAGCAAGAACCTGACACCCTACAGCTTTTCTGTTGTAATAGTTGCATGGGTTTTTTTCATGCGTGACCCCCACCCCCACTTGGGATTAACTACAATACACATTTTCCACTTCATCCACTGAAGCTGACTATCGCAACTAAATAAAACTCCAGGAAGCAAGAACCTGACACCCTACAGCTTTTCTGTTGTAATAGTTGCATGGGTTTCTTTCAAGCGTGACCCCCACCCCCATTTGGGATTAACTACAATACACATTTTCCACTTCATCCACTGAAGCTGACTATCGTAACTAAATAAATCTCCAGGAAGCAAGAACCTGACACCCTACAGCTTTTCTGTTGTAATAGTTGCATGGGTTTTTTTCATGCGTGACCCCCACCCCCACTTGGGATTAACTACAATACACATTTTCCATTTCATCCACTGAAGCTGACTATCGCAACTAAATAAAACTCCAGGAAGCAAGAACCTGACACCCTACAGCTTTTCTGTTGTAATAGTTGCATGGGTTTCTTTCATGCGTGACCCCCACCCCCACTTGGGATTAACTACAATACACATTTTCCACTTCATCCACTGAAGCTGACTATCACAACTAAATAAAACTCCAGGAAGCAAGAACCTGACACCCTACAGCTTTTCTGTTGTAATAGTTGCATGGGTTTCTTTCATGCGTGACCCCCACCCCCACTTGGGATAAACTACAATACACATTTTCCACTTCATCCACTGAAGCTGACTATCGTAACTAAATAAAACTCCAGGAAGCAAGAACCTGACACCCTACAGCTTTTCTGTTGTAATAGTTGCATGGGTTTCTTTCATGCGTGACCCCCACCCCCACTTGGGATTAACTACAATACACATTTTCCACTTCATCCACTGAAGCTGACTATCGCAACTAAATAAAACTCCAGGAAGCAAGAACCTGACACCCTACAGCTTTTCTGTTGTAATAGTTGCATGGGTTTCTTTCAAGCGTGACCCCCACCCCCACTTGGGATTAACTACAATACACATTTTCCACTTCATCCACTGAAGCTGACTATCGTAACTAAATAAATCTCCAGGAAGCAAGAACCTGACACCCTACAGCTTTTCTGTTGTAATAGTTGCATGGGTTTTTTTCATGCGTGACCCCCACCCCCACTTGGGATTAACTACAATACACATTTTCCATTTCATCCACTGAAGCTAACTATCGTAACTAAATAAAACTCCAGGAAGCAAGAACCTGACACCCTACAGCTTTTCTGTTGTAATAGGTGAGTTGCAACTTAGTTTTTGGTAGGTTTTAAGGCTTAAAAGGTGTATGCACAACATCAGTGAAGGGTTCCAGCCAATTGACACTAGATTGGGCCAATACCTTGAATCAGCCTTACACACACACACACACACACAGTCCCAAGCCTTTGCTGTTTACATTAGTAAATTTTGCTTTTACTTTCAGCATAGTTTCTAGACTAATCACAACTCTCTCTAATTTAAACTGCAGGCACATAAATGGGGCTGTTTGGCAGTTTTAAAGTATTCCAGAGCTACTTCAATTAAGCTTTTGTTAGATGCTGATATTTCAAGCTCAGTACTCACCTTTAAACTGATAATTTTTTCAGGTCTTCTCCCTGTGGGGGAGGGACACAAGTTCCTGGCTAATCCTGTTCTAGCTGCTCTCTACTCCATTCCCTGTCTGTTACTCCCAGCCCCACCCCCTGATTATCTTCATTAGTCAGTCTTCTCCCTGTGGGGGAGGGACACAAGTTCCTGGCTAATCCTGTTCTAGCTGCTCTCTACTCCATTCCCTGTCTGTTACTCCCAGCCCCACCCCCTGATTATCTTCATTAGTCAGTCCCCTTCTCTGGCGCCATCTTTAAACCATCTCTCAACTTTTACCTAACTCACATTTATTTTCCATCCTATTACTGCTTTAGGTTCCTTGCCCCTCTGTTCGTTGTGCATGCACAGCTAGTAAGTAGAGCAGTGCTACATTTCTATTAGAGTTGATATGCATTACTGTTTAACTTCTGAATTATTTGGTTATTTCTGTTAACTGCTGAGTCATTTGATGGTGCTGAGTTGTAACTGATGTTCAGAACTCCTATATGCTTTGAGAGCTAGCTATTGTATTAACTGACAAACTGCTTGTATGTCTATCTTATTTCATGATAGTAGAGCTTAATTATATATCTGCCAGGCATCCTTTTAACTGCTTGCAAATCTTATTTGTGTTCTGACTGCATCTGTAAGCATTCCTGTTGTATGCTACTGCTCTTAGAAGGCTCAGAGGCTGGACTTTTAATTGCTTTTATAGAAGGCTAAGTGAGTGTAGTTCATGTTACTGTTCATATTGTATAACTTAGCTGTACAATTATTGCCTTAGAACAGCCATACTTGCTTTGTGCAATATATCCTGTCTGCTGGATTGTACAGCTGTTATCAGTCAGAGGCTGCATGTTAACGCTGATAATGTATGCAAATTAATCAATTTTACTTTTTATCTGTATACCTTGCATGCTTTGCTCTTTACATTCTGTAACCTTTGCACTAATTCTGCCTTATTTAATTTTATTTTTCAGTTGCATGGGTTTCTTTCCTGTGTGACCCCCCCCCCACTTGGGATTAACTATAATACACATTTTCCACTTCATCCACTGTAGCTGACTATCATAACTAAATAAAACTCCAGGAAGCAAGCACCTGACACCCTACAGCTTTTCTGTTGTAATAAGTGAATTACAACTTAGTTTTTGTTAGGTTTTAAGGCTTAAAACGTGTATGCACAACATCAGTGGAGGGTTCCAGCCAAGTGACACTAGATTGGACCAATACCTTGAATCAGCCTTACACACACACACACACACACACACACACACACACACACACACACACACACACACACACACACACACACACACACACACACAGTCCCAAGCCTTTGCTGTTTAAATTAGTCGATTTTGCTTTTACTTTCAGCATAGTCTCTAGACTAATCACAGCTCTCTCTAATTTATACTGCAAGCACATACACAGGGCTGTTTGGCAGTTTTAAAGTATTCCAGAGCTACTTCAATTAAGCTTTTGTTAGATGCTGATATTTTAAGTTCAGTACTCACCTTTAAACTGATCATTTTTTCAGGTCTTATCCTTGTGGGGCTGAACCTGCTCTGTTCGCTACACTCACTCTGCTCCCTTCCCTGCCCCCATCCCCACCCTCCCCTCATAACATCAACCTTATACCTAGCCTGACCCCTCCCATATTCTCTTCCACCTATCCCATAACCCCCCTAATTATTCCCCTATCATACCTCCTCATTATTGTACTCTACCTCCCCACCCATTTCTAAATAAGCCCATATAGTACTCCACCCTCTAAACTACTTCTATCCTGCTCATATTCTTTATCACACTGCCCTCAATCACCATCATGTCCCTCACAACTATTACTTTGATCTTGCTTCTCTCACTCACACTCTCTCTCCTAACAGTAATCACAACTTTCCAGGCACCCAACAAACCTCCTGCACATACCTGTACAACCAGCACCCATAATCCACAATTATCAAGTTACTCAGACATCCACCCTAGCTTATTCACAGCTAATACCTCTGTACTATGCAAAGTGAAAATTCTACCTCTCCAAAGACACACCCTTTATCGTACCACCAGCAGCAACTACACCATTTTAAGAAAAAACTGAGAAGTATAACCTACACAATTTGCCAAAGCACTATTTCTCAGTGTGGTGATGCACAACCCAACCCAGGACTAGCCCCCCTCAGCTTCAGCAAACCTAGCAAATCTCTTATGCTATCAACCATAAATCTCCAAAGCCTTAGGAACAAGATACCTGAACTCCATGCTGGATTTCTAAGTACAACCCAGATATTATAGCAGCTACTGAAGCCTGGTAGAAATCATATATAAAAGACGCTGAATTTCTCCCCCCAAGCTACTCATGCCTGAGAGTCGATTGACCCAACAAGAGAGGAGGAGGAGTAGCAATACTTTTCCCTAGCAATTACACATTAATCCCCTACTCAAAACCAACACCCAACTTCTCCCCAGCCGAACTACTAATCTCTATATTAAAACTTAACAAACATAAAAACATTTGCATAATTGCTGTTTATATTCCCTCAGGAAATAGCATACCAATATTAGAAAACATACTTGCCTGGACTTCCCAAAATATAGATAATTAAACCATCATTCTAGGTGATGTAAATATCGACTGGCTAGATATAGGCCACAACAACCCCTCAAAAAACATAAATCTTTACAACTTCACCCAACTAATTGAAGACATCACTAGAGCTCATAAAAATTACAACTGAGGCTCCACAATAGACTGGATATTAGTATCCCACCCTTTCAATGTTATCAGTGCAGGCATACTACCTAATACCATTAGTGACCACCACCTAGCATATATCATATGCAAAACTACTCCAACCACATGCCAACACCAATACAAAACTACCAGAAATTTTACTAAGTTACAATCATCCATATTTAATGAAACCTTAGCTAAAGTAAACTGGAAACCCCTCAAATCCCTACCACTTAATGAGGCTCTTGAATTCTTTAACTCAACATTTCTAGACATCCTAAATAGGCAAGCACCCACCCGCCAAAAACAAATAAAACATAACCATGCATGCTGGCTCTCAAAATCCACCAAAGAAGTAATGTCCACAAGGGATAAAATCTGGAAATCATGGCAGAAAAACAAAGACCCCTCAACTCTACTATATTACAAGCAACTCCATAACCAGGCAAAATGTCTAATAACCACTGATAAAAAAGACCACTACTTCCACCTACAAAGCCAGCATAAAAATAATCACCAAAAATTCTGGTCTTCCATCAGCCAACTATTACACCCAGGCTCTCAAAGCAATCCATCCCCTGACCCACAAAATCCCCCACTGAACTTGCTACCCTCTTCAATTCCTACTTCATTGACACCATAGCTAACCTAACCACCACCTTTCCTACAGTAAACAGCACTACCACCAAGACAGCTGATGACCAAATCATCCCAGAAAACAAGTCTACCCTTAACCCTAACCTAAAATTCTCCCCCATACCCACCAGCACAATAAAAAAACTTTTACTTAAGCTAAAACACTGTACTCTGGCCCCTGCCAATCTACCCCCACACTTCCTGCAGCTAGCAGCAAACCCTATAGCTTATCCCATCAGCATACTCATTAACAGATCAATTAAAGAATCCCTTGTCCCAGACATCTGGAAAAAAGCATTCATTCTTCCCTTTCATAAAGGTGGCACCAACACAGATGCCACAAACTTTCGACCCATAGCAATTCTCTCACCCCTCTCTAAAATACTGGAAAAAGGCATCCATGCCCAACTCCTCAACCATCTGCATGAAAATCAAATTTTATCACCCACTCAGCATGGTTTCAGACAAGGACACAGCACCACTATCACCCTCCTATCCTTCCTTGATACTGTTAACCGGGCATGGGATTCCGGTAAAATAATTGCTTCACTTTTCCTTGACCTCTCCAAAGTTTTTGATACCATTTTCCACACTATCCTCCTCTCTAAACTATCCACCCTCCACATTTCTCCCCCTACCCTACAATGGTACAACAGCTATCTCTCTAATAGGCAGCAATCCACCAAATGGCAACAGTCTTACTCTCCCTTTCTCGGTACATCCACAGGGTTACCCCAAGGCTCCATACTTGGTCCTCTCTTATTTAGCATCTTTATTAACAACTTTCACACCACTCTCCCACAATGCTCAGTAATCCAGTATGCTGATGACTCTACAATAATATGCACTGCAAATTCCAGCTCTGACTTCCAGCAAATTACCCAGAATGCCCTTAAATCTACTGAATCTTGGATGCTTAACAATCATCTTGCCCTAAATCCAAAAAAAAAAAACTAAACTAGTAATTTTTACTCCTAGGAAAACCACTCCATTTGATAAAAAACTCTTCACTGTACAAGCCCAAGACAATACCACTATAGAAGTTGTCCCATACACTAAATTACTAGGCATTATTATAGATGAAAACCTTAACTTTGACCTACACATAAACAATAACATCAAAAAAACACACCAAAAGCTTGGTATGCTCTACAGGCACCAACACTTTCTTAGCCTCTCTACTAGACAAACCCTTGCAACTACCTTTTTATTACCCTCTCTCCTTTATGGTGCCCCTCTCCTCACTAATATCCGAAATTCTACAAAATCCAAACTTGCTATGTGTTACAACAGAATAGCAAAATTTGTCACCAACGCCACATTCTCATCCCACCATTGTAAGTCACTGAAACAATTAGCGTGGCTGGAACTCCCCCACCATCTCTCATTCACCCAACTAACTACTGTGCACAAAATAACTACAGACCCAGAGACTGCCCTGCTCACTCAACTCTACTTCCCAAATACCATTCCAGCAGGCATCTAAGATTTGAAAATCATCTACTTCTAAAAGTAGATAAGCCCACCTTACCTGCTGGTCAACTCCTCAATGCCTTCACTGTCGCCAAACTATGGAACTCACTTCCGCCTTCTATAAGAAACACAGGCAGAACCACCACCTTCAAACAAATGCTGAAAAATCATCTCAACTCTTCCTGGCTATGTTCCTGCTCTATAACCTAACCTCTTCACTCTCCTTATATGATTACTAAACCGTCTTTTGCCACTAGTGACTGATGATATTTTCTCCATATTTATTTTTATCTTCACTTGTTGACTCTGGTACAGTAATACTGATCTCTGTTTATACCAATCTGATTGAATTCATTGAATTCTGCTTTAATGTATATTTTCTGTATATATTGCTGTAATCAGGCAAACTAGATTCCTGCTTTTATGTGTATATTCTGTGTATGTTACTATATTTACTATCTGTAACACTGTTTCTGCTTCTGTACTAGTTAATGTTTATATTTTTTTCTGTATCTCGTTGGAGCTTTTCTCCCTGGGCCTCCACTGAAAATGGGCTCTTTTAGGCCCAGTGGACTTATCCCGGTAAACAAATGCAATAAATAAATAAATAAAATAAACAAATATTTGTCTATATTCAAGTGTTTAAAGTCTTGTTCTATTTGATACTATGTGTATATATATTTTTAATTTTTATCCTGTAAATGTGTTAAAACTATTTTTTTTGTCTGCAATTTCTATTACTTGATGGGATGACTGTATGCAAGCTTAGGCTGGAGCTTTTCTCCCTGGGTCTTCACTGAAAATGGGCACTGTCCCAGTCAGACCATCCCGGTAAACAAATGTAAAATAAAATGAAATAAATAATAAATATATATACAATCCCTCGTGTTCAAGTTCTCCTTCCACTCTACCCTTGACAATCCACTCCCACTCTCTCCTACCTCCTATACCCACAGCATCTTTCCAACTACTTCCTCTATAACTATTTCCCCAACCATATTTAACTTCTCCACCACCTGTCTGTACAAACACTCTATACTCCAAATCTTTAAACCAACTAACAATCTTAAACCAAAGCTTTATAAACTCCACCTACCTATTACTATACTCTCTCTTCTCCCAAATAACCTACTCTCCTCTGGTGACATCCATCCCATCCCAGGCCCCACTTCCTCTACCCTCACCACAACATCCCCCTACCGCATTCCCTCCCCCTCCTCCCAATGCACCAGCATCCCCATATACAAAACATATCCCTATCTAAATACCTAACTATACACTCTCTAAATATTCAGAGTCTAACTAACAAAATCACTGACTTACACACATGGATAGCTCATACCACCCCTCATATTCTTTCCTTATCAGAAACTTGGCTCAAAGCGCATATTTCCAATAGTAAGATTCTGCCACTAGGCTACAACATCTATCGCTCTGATAGAGTCCATAAAAAGGGAGGTGGTGTTGCCATCCTCTACTCCAACAGCTTAAACCTGTCACCCCTACCCTCACCCATTACTGACTTTTACCCAGCTAAACTTATCCTAAACTGCCACTTGAACCCCCATAAAAAATTTGCAGTTGCTTCTCTCTATCTCCCCCCTGGAAATAACCTGCCCATCCTGGGAAAATATCCTGTCCTGGTTTTCCTTCACCATACTTTACGAAACCCTTATCCTAGGGGATATGATCATAGACTGGTCCAAACTTACTACCAACTCTCCTCAACTCAGCATTAACTTACATGGTTTTCATCAACTGATATCATCCCCAACATGCTTGTACAAACTTTCCTCATCCAGCTCAACTATTGACTTTCCTTAGCAACTGCCCCCACCACTACCACAATCCCACTACCTTACCACACTCCCTTAGTGACCATCTCCCTACCTCTGTCTTAAGATACTCCTGCCAAATTACCAAAGCTCACCTAGTCAAAGACTACCAAAAACTATCCCATTTTGATGCCTCACAATTCAACTCTACTCTTTCTAACACAGACTGGTCCATACTTAGAAAACTCCCTCTCAACGATGCTGAAAATACATTTAATAGCATCTTCCTTAATACTTTGAATTCTCTAGCCCCCTCTAGAAAGATCAGATTAAAATCAAATCATGCTCCATGGCATTCCAGGGAAACTAGGTCCCTTATGCAACAAAGAAACAGTGCTTGGAAGGCCTGGACCAAAACAAAACAACTTCCCTTACTACTCAAATTTAGACAACTAAGAAACCTAACAAAAAACAAACTACAAATGCAAAAAGTCCTACTATAGCTCAGCTCAACTCAACAATAAATCCAACCCTCATCAATTCTGGTCAACCCTGAACAAGATTCTTTCTCCAGGTAGTCCTTCCAACCTCTCCCCCTACCCAAACACATCCCCTCTGGAAACTGCTACCCTCCTAAATCAACACTTCATTAACTCCATACAGAATCTCCTACCCTCTAACTCTAACTCTACTTCAGTACCTTCTCCTCCCAACCCCCCAACACAATTCCTTTTTCTTTTCACCCCATTTCCACTTCTTACTTCAGATCACTCTTCCTTAAGCTCAAACCCTGCTCCCCATCCACTGATAACCTACCTCCTTCCTTTCCCAAACTTGCTGCTGATTCTGTTACCTACCCTGTATCTATACTAATTAACAGATCTATCTTTGAGTCCACCGTGCCTACCTTATGGAAGTCCTTCTTTACTATTCCCCTACATAAAGGTGGGAATTCCACAGACCCTGCTAACTACTGTCCAATTGCCATTCTTTCCCCCTCTCTAAAATCCTAGAGAAATGTATCCATATTCAGCTCCTAAATCACCTCCTCCAGCACAACCTACTCACTCCCATACAACATGTTTTTCGCCCCAACCATAGCACAACTACTGCTCTATATACCTCTCAACCTGGAATCATCAAAAATCTGGACAAGGCCCATGAAAAATAGGTAGAAATCTGTATGCTGATTAATGTACAATTTGCATACATAATTACATAACCCCACCCACTCTAATGAATTGTGGGATAACTTTCAAATGCAAACTGAAGAACAGACAACCAAAATATGGCTCCAGAGTCCCCCTGCAGCATCCCAATGTCCCATTACCTGTCTTTTTCACCCCATTTATCATAAACACTAATGTGTGCATACTGCTTTACTTCTAGAATAATTATTTGGATTTTATTTTTACATTTTATAGCACAATGCACAAACACAAATAGGTATCTACTAAACAAAGCAATACTGTCTTACAATGAAAATAGACTTGGCATTATAACTTCTCTGTCCTTGAAATTCACATTCATTGAAACAGCATTGAAACCCACACCACATCAAAAGAAAGTGCAATTGGCCAGTGATGGATAAAGATTACCTTTGATGTGTTTTCATATCATAGGCCCCTTGCACACAAAACAAGAAACACACATGCATTCTTTGATACACCTTCCTGACTATTAAATTATATTCCTTGTATAATACAGCACACTTGTTAGAGTTAAGTTAACTTAGAGTGCATTTTAAATTTATAGTTTAGTTTGAACATTTTTCCAGTAGGCAATGAAACAAAATGCATGAACCAATAATGACAAAACTGCCCAATTCAGAACATTTCCATCATAAAAGTCTACTTCCACACACACAATCGCATTTTAAGTGTATTGTTTGAACATTTTTCCAGTAGGCAATGAAACAAAATGCATGAACCAATAATGACAAAAGCTGCCCAGTTAAGAACATTTCCATCATAAAAGTACAAATATATAAATAGAATGACAGTAATGTAAGCCATGGGCATCTTGCACAGCTTCTTGCACTTTTTTCCAATTTCAGTTTTTTGGGGGGAGGGCAAAAGGGCAAATCAGTGCAAGAAGAATTTATAATGAACTAGAACAACACTATTCTTTCTTAACCATTCAAACTCCAGATATTCTTAAAGTCACCAAATATTGAGTTAAAACAGACACCCTTAACACTTGAACTTTGCAAAGTCAAGCTAGGACTGGGAAATGTGTAGGAGGTGGATCATTACTCCTTTTAAAAGGTAATATCAGTGATTCCATCAAAGTCCAAACCTCAGGGAGAATGACTATCACCCCAGATGGCTGGCAAACAGCTTTGGCACAATCCTTTCCTCATACTTGCCACATATCTTGTCTAGGTAACCAAAACAAATTTTCTACTTTAATAAATAACATGCTAAACAAAATAAAAATCCACAAACGACTACCTTTCTTTGTGTACTTAAAGCTAAACCGTCTCAATCCTGCCAGTACAGGAATTATGGATATCTTACCTCCTAAGGCCTTAGTCCAGTGGTTAAAGATTACCGGATATCAAACCTTAAAATCAGAAATCACTCCATGATAGATGCAAGAACAACAAATATTCAAAACTCACTATCCAACATCTCTATCCTTCTACCTGCTGTTAGTGACCAATGCTTTTTATTGATTTATTTATTTGACTGAAGACTTCTGCCTAACCTCAGTACGTCTACCCCTGGAAAAAAATACAAGAAAAATAATCTACAACCAAATCACTGAATACTTACAAAAATTGTCTTATGACCTCCCTTTACACTTTTGCAGATGACATTATGTAAAACTGATAAGGAACAACGCACATCAACCTCACATTTAGTTACTCATACCCAACTATTAAAAACTCTATTAAACGTCTGAATCAACAATGCTTCAAATCCTTCTTTGACGACAGGCACTTCAAAATACAGTCAGACTCCACACTATCCTTACAAAATGAGTCCTGCAAGATCTGTTTTATTTCCCATTTTTTTTCCATATTCATTATTAAATTACTATATGACCCATCAAACTCCTATTATTCTATATGTAGACACTACAGCATGATGATTTACAGAATAAACTCTTTCATTACTCATATTGAAAATAAACTAAAACTAGAACAAGGCCA